>NC_092691.1:24534334-24839334 GCF_964275005.1 Diadema setosum | reverse complement strand
CGATCCAATGGAGTTCTCCTTCCGGTAATGAATTCATGTCGACTTAATGATGATCGAGAACAATAAGAGCTGGCGCGCTGATTTCATCAAGCGAGAAGTATCCTAAACCACATCCTGATACTCTCTACCATGGGTCTATTTAGGTTAACCTAGTGGGTAAGTATGAATACATTAACCCTCTGAGCACGCACCACGTCAATACCAAATTGACTTCTAACGTCATATTCTTGATGAGGAGTGATTAATCGTCATTTCCTGTCCATTATATGTTATTTAATACCAGTTAACGTTTTCCGAATGGTCGAAGATAATAAAGACTGTCCTCATCCTGATACTTGGAAAGTTACAAGACAGAGTCATCATGATTTTAAGACTGTTATCGAACAAGGAGGGCATATCTGCAGACCTTCATAAAGAAATTTCAGATCCAACAACGCTGCACACACACACACACACACACACACACACACACACACGCACACACGCACACACACATACACACACACACATATCTAGATGGTGTGGGCTATAAACTATGACAATGAAAACTTGAATTGAGTTTGATAATTTGTTGTTCACACTTATCAAATGATATATATATATACAACATTATAAAAACATTACAATGGAATAGTCTGCCAAATAATCAAAATTACTTTGCATGATACCTTCGACGTACTCCAGTAAATTTTTAAGTCCACTACGTACCATTTCAGACAATCGTTGCTCATGATTTACAGTCCATGGCTCTTCAAGATTTAAGAGGTGTTTCGAGGTTGTTTCAAGAGCATCACTACAAAGGAGGAAATAAATGGCTTCCAATTGATATCAAATTGAAGACATTTTGGCCTTCTTATGTAGTCATGACGACGCGTCTTTAATTCTTCTTTTCCCCCTTCATTACGCACCAACGGGTCATCAATTATTAAGATTTCAATATTTCGTCAAGAGCTCATTGACAGCTCCATATTATTCGATTTTTGCATTCCCCTTGCAGAAGCATTAACTGCAATCAAATCTCTCCATCGGAGCCAGATTGCGCCGTCTGTCTCTAATCTGGACAACTTGACCCGATTCGAAGGAGGAGGTATGATTTATTGAAGTACGGATTAACGCAGAAGCGTAGAGGTGAAACTTAGAATGCTGCCCCAAGGCCTGGTTTTGCTAATCACCTTGTCTGCTTCGTGCTCAGCCAAGGCGGCGGTGTAGACGCCGCGGCTATCCTACCTTGGACGGAAGGCCCCTTCGGCTCCAAGGAGCGGCGCGCGAAAGAGAATGTTCACGTGAGGGTTATACCTAATGTCATCGATGACAACCATTCTTATTTGGTTGTTGATTTTTTTTTATGTCAGTCTGAAGAAGAGAGACAGAGAGAGAGAGAGAGAGAGAGAGTGTGTGTGTGTGTGTGTGTGTGTGTGTGTGTGATCGTGTGTGTGTATTTGTTGATTTTTTTTTTACAGGGGGAGGGGGAAGAGAAAGCCTACAACACGAAGTCGAGTGGTCCCTATAGGCCTCGCACTATCATTTACGTCGTTAATGCACCCGGGTCGATATAGCGAGTGTCATCACACATAGTTCAAAATATCGGCCAAATACAGAGACCCACAGCCCCCCCCCCCCCCTCATCTTGAGCTACTTTCATTAGTAATGACAACGACACAGAGACAAGTAAAGCGCGCTACATGTTCAGGATTTTTATCTGAAAACGACAACGCCGCTCACTGCTGTTACTGATGCAAAATCAGTGTTCACTGTCATTGGCAAAGATGTTTAAAAGGAACCCTTAATGGCCACTTCTAATCGCGCCAAGATGTTTTCGGGCTCAATTGGGAAATTCCACAATCAGGTTACGAAAAACTTCTTTCTGCAAGTTTTAAAACTGAATGGGATGAAGGCAGTATAGTTAGTACTCAGCACATGCCTCCTTACGATGAGCTATAGGCACTCATGGATGATAACTGTTCTGACTTATCTCTTCAATATCTACTTATTTCGGTAATCTATATAGGGCAAACCATACAGATGCAAACTGGTCTGCAATACAAATGCACTGATATGTCATTGTAAATCATATATACATTATGAATCATTAAAGATTATATATTATAAATCTGTTGTCTTGATTATCAAAAAAAAAGAAAAGATGAATGCATAGGAAAAAACAGATAGAGCAAACTATGTATAATCAGGAGATAATACATATAAGTTCCATCAGAAATTTGTGCAAGTATGTCATATATACATATAGGCCAGGCCTACATGTTACCATACGAATGAAATGCAATGCGCACTACGAAACAGAAAACATTATCATTTTTGCATTAATAGATGGTTACAAGAATAAATGGCATTGGTAGATAATAACATGAATTAGGCCACTTACATATGGATGATGCAATTGGGATATGTCTGTATCACGTAGTCTGAAATTTCGGTACTTAAATAAAATACATAATATTCCTGAGTTTTGCTATGGCATCATGACATGACTATTACGTTTTATCCTGCTCGAAGTAAAAGGGAATTCGAGATTTTCAAGCTGCTGAAAAGATTCCTGCACTTGGTGTTATAGGTTTTATTATCTTTTACATACACCACGTGTCGGACTTTATTATCTATTAGCTCTCCTATAATATATCTTCCATATAAATAATTAATCTCTCCATGGCATTTGATAATTTGCATTTGTAGAAAATACACATACACACACACACATACAAAGACACACACACATACACACACACACCTTAAATGGGTGTTCGATATTACCCCTTTTTTCACTCTTCAACCTGTTCATTGTTCCTTTGATGGAAGCATATTGGTGTTTTGCCACAGTTCTTATTTCGTGGAAACAATAAAGATCAGCCGAGGCGATATGAGCAATTTTGATGAAATCTGTTAAATCTGTTTCTACGCCAATTTCCAGCCCTGAGAATCTGAGCGGTGATATGATTTTGGAGTATTACTGACCCGCTTTCTTAAGTGTTTCCATTTAAACTCCCTGCGTTATTTCTGAAATGCGGTTAACTTGTGCTTGTAGTGACCATGCAACTTTCCACCACTACCCCTATAGCCAATAACGCTATGTGAGTGAGGGCGCGTGTGTGTTTACGGGGGGGGGGGGTGGGAGGGGGAATTTTAACAGAAAACTTAAAAGAATCTTGCCCCTCGATATTACATAATGTGTTTATGTGAACACAAATTTTTGCAGTAACGGCTTCTATCTTCGAAGGCTCGACCATGGTTCTATTTGCCTGTGTCATAGCCTCGATCAAGCCGTCTCTCTCACTCTCTGCCCCATCTATCAATCTATTTACTTTTAACTCCCACCCCCCCCCTCTCTCTCTCTCTCTCTCTCTACAGCTGTCTATTACCGATCGAAAGTCTCTCTCGCTCACTCCACCCTTTCCCACCCGCTGCTGTCGACTTCAGGGAGCGCGCAATTACGAAATACAAGCCGTCGCCTCTGTTCGGCCAGAGTGTGGCGCGAACGCCAACATTTGTACATAGGCCCTCTGGGGTAGAAAGTGTTAGGGCGAAAGAGGCGACCGGGCCCGTCCTCGATACAAAGGAGAAAGTTTAATATCACCCAGAGGATATTGGCTTCGTATCATCCGGCATGTGCAGCTCGTGAAATGCGAGCATTTAGGATCCTATAAAACGCGACGCATTATTTGAATTTAGGCCTCGCTCACCCGCCTGACTTGAAACCCGTAAAAAAAAAGGAAGAAAAAGAAAGAAGAAAAAGAAGGCACAACATGCTCGCTGGTAGGACAAATGATTACAGTATTTAGGGCTGGTAATGAATTGCTTGCGCAAAAGGTCAGCGTATGAAGAGTAAATAGAATGTGAGAGAAATAAACGTTTGCCCAAAGGGAGAGTGATACACCTCCTGACGAAGTATGTCAAACACATCACGAAAGCTCCTCCCATGCTTGCGCGGATGGTGCACAAATCATTTAAGCTTTCTCATCTTATTTTCGTTACGATTTCGTTTGTCCCTTTCAAATTGAATAACGTGGAATATTTCAGAGTGATACAAATTGTTTTGTTATGATACTATTCGAACTACAACTATACATGTTGGCACTTCCTTATTCAAGTATTTACAAGTATTCATTTTTCATTAGCCTTCAAAATGATTTAAGGTGGAATCTGGGACGTTCCCCAAGATAGAAAAGCCTCCTTAAAATTTCGCATTCAAGAAACTTGACTTTAGATGAAGAGTGTTTGCAGTGTGACACGACATAATTGCTCCTGCGACAGTTGCTTCGGTCTTATTTTCTCCAAGGACTTAGGGTTAGGGTTAAGATTGTGATGGGGTTTTAGGTCTAGTTTCATGTGAGGATTTGTATCAGGGTAAGGGTTATGTCTGTGGGTAGAATTTCTGTTTGGCATAGCGTGCAGATATGTCATGGGAACAATTGTAGCAGGAGCAAATGTCTATTCTTATGGAACACTTGGCGGACACACTGTAAAGTGGGTAATGGCCAGGCTCAAATCACAGCAAACTTCTTCGTCTCTTCAGTTCAGTTCGAGTTTATTTCTGCATTTTTTTTTTTCGATTAATGACAACTTATCGACTAGAGGTTTGTCATACGTTATCTTGAAGAGTTCCTAATGGAAACCAAATGCCAGCCCTAACGCCATCATCATTTATTATCATCAAAAGCACCTGGTGACAGCGACGTTACCTTTATCATACAAGTATTAGTGAGGTGTTATGTGAACGAAAACGGACCACTATTTCCGAAATAAGATTATACATTTCAACTCTTTGCGCGTCCTTCTGAAAATTTCCCGCGTCCGATGTTACACACGCCATCACACAGAGGTATACAATGTATTGTCAAAATGCTGTAGACTAACATCATGGTTACACGACATGTAGGGCCTACTGTGGGACTTTCCTGAAATTAAATTAAATAAACAAACAGACAAAATGTCTTTATAACCTCATAAAGCCCCGGTCACACAGCACTCCACGTCTAAATCACGTACAAAAAGTTATGAAAATCTGGTGGACGTGGTCGTAAGTGGTAATTTTTTGGTCAATTTTGGTTTGGCCGTGCTTTGTACGGGGTATGGCCGTTGGCGGCTGTTCCACTGCTGAAGCACTGCCTAAGCACGGCTAACCACGTCCAGCCACGTGTATGTACGCGGATAAAATCCATTTGTCAGTGATAAGCCGCTAAACACACTCTATTTCCCGTGATACCAATGCGTAACAAGCGTCAGATGACAGTGCTCTTCCCGTGACAGACCGCTAAACTTTCGCGTCTTACTGCCTCTCCCCAAGTTTTAATAATTGCCGGAACACGGATTATCACGTGTGTTTCACGTGTGTTGCACGTCTTTACCACGTGTGCCGCCCGTGGTTGTCCGCGGAATAAAATTTTGAGCAGTTCATAACTTGATACCGCGTCCGACGCCGTTTCGATTTTCCCCGCGTCCTGCCACGTCTATAAATCGACCGTAGCTCGTCTTAAACTCGACATCAACGCGAACAACATCGTCTGCTTCACGGGAGACCACTTTTTGACAGGTTTTGGCCGTGATTAAGCCGTAAATTGCTGTGTGACCGGGCTTTAAGCCCCGGTCACACAGCACTCCACGTCTAAATCACGTACAAAAAATTATGCAAATCTGGTGGCCGTGGTCGTAAGTGGTAATTTTTTGGTCAATTTTGGTTTGGCCGTGCTTTGTACGGGATATGGCCGTTGGCGGCTGTTCCACTGCTGAAGCACTGCCTAAGCACGGCTAACCACGTCCAGCCACGTGTATGTACGCGGAAAAATCCATTTGTCAGTGATAAGCCGCTAAACACACTCTATTTCCCGTGATACCAACGCGTAACACGCGTCAGATGACCGTGCTCTGGCCGTGATAGACCGCTAGACTTTCGCGTCTTACCGCATCTCCCCAAGTTTTAATCACTGCCGTCACACGGATTATCACGTGTGTGTCACGTGTGTTGCACGTCTTTACCACGTGTGCCGCCCATGGTTGTCCGCGGAATAAAATTTTGAGCATTTCAAAACTTTTTACCGCGTCCGACGCCGTTCCGATTTTCCCCGCGTCCTGCCACGTCTATAAATCGACCGTAGCTCGTCTTAAACTCGACATCAACGCGAACAACATCGTCTGCTTCACGTGAGACCACTTTTTGACGGGTTTTGACCGTGATTAAGCCGTAAAGCGCTGTGTGACCGGGCTTTTTACTCTTGACACATTGATTGAGGGGACTGCATTTTACAAGCCATGCTTTTCAGCAGGTTCCTCCATTTCCAACAACTTTTCTTTGATACAATGAAGTCACAGTTAACCTATTATGATTTCATTCTCTTAAACTATGTTTTCCTTATCATAAAAATGAGCTGCATTGATGTCGTATGTATATGTGCTCCTATGTATACTGTACTTTATACTTTTGTTGGAAATGAAATGAATTGAAATGAAAGGAAATGGACTGAAATGAAATGAATTGAAATGAAATGAATTGAAATAAAAGGAAATGGACTGAAATGAAATGAAATGAATTAAATTGAATTGAAATAAAAGGAAATGGACGGAAATGAAATGAAATGAATTGAAATTAAAGGAAATGGACTGAAATGAAATGAAATGAAATGAAATGAAATGAATTGAATTGAATTGAAATAAAAGGAAATGGACGGAAATGAAATTAAATGAATTGAAATTAAAGGAAATGGACTGAAATGAAATGCATTGAAATGAAATGAATAGAAATGAAAGGAAATGGACTGAAAAGAAATGAAATGAAATGAACCTTCATCTAAAGGAATATTGTCCCTGTGAGATCTCTACATGAAATTCTACCCTCCGCAAAAATCTTCTTTCGGCACAAAAACAAAAATCATAGTTCAGCTGCATGCGCAATTTTGCATACTCGAGACTGAAAAAAAAAAAAAAAACACTCAACAGACACATTAAACATGCCTGCATTCACAGGGATTGTTATCATATGAAATTACAATGTATCTCTGCGTAATTACTATGTCAAGGATCAAGCGATCAAAGCAAGTAACGTCACAGATCGGGGGATAGCTACATTTTCAAGTAGGTTGCAAATTGATTTGTGAGCTTTTGGTTTATGAAGACATCGTGCACCTGTTACTAGTCAATACGGCGGAGGGTATCAGGTGATAAAACTGATAAAAGGGATTGATCTCTGTTAAAAAAAAGTTAACAAAAATAACGGTTGCAATGGCATGTCAGATATGACATATAGATAATAACGTATTACACAACTATGTGTAACAACGTATTGTATATCATAAATGTATATATGAATAAAAGTAAATAAGTATATCATAAAAAAAAAATGTATGAAGAGTTTGATCATGTAACAGGTTAAACGTTTTAAAGTAAGTTCGTCATCAGATAGAGCACAATAGAATTCTTCAATGATTCCCACTTATTGTTGCATAAAACAAGGGATATTCATGAATATTCATGGTCTTCATATGTATCATAACCTATTCGGGAGTATAGGATCGTGAACAGTGCCTTCATGGGACAATGTCGATGGTATATTTTCCAAGTACGACAAGTACGAGAAAGGTATCTGAGCTCTCACACATTATTTGTTTTGAACACAGGGATAGTGGCCGAAGGCGATCGGTGTCATCTGAAGAAAAAAAAAACAAGAACAACAACAAAACAAAACAAAACGACATCAAAAGCAATTGTATCTGCCTGAGGAGTGGGCTAGCATCTGCCAATGAGAAGCCGAGATATCCCAACTTTCTGAATTCGGGAAATGATTGTTGAGTGCCAGATGACGCCCTATATATCGCGGGTCCCTGGTGTGTCGAGTTGTTCGGCATTGTCGGGTCCAGCAAACACCTTTGCACTCAGCATCGCAGTAGACTTCAGGACAAACGGTGAAAAAAGGGGGGCTATGACGCCTGCACGCCGCTGAGTCAACCTACGTAGATGCTACGCAACTGAAATCGTTCGAGGGCCTTCTCAGTTCCTTTCCGCTTTGATCTGGGAGGCGCCCCTTCCGTTCCGACCGTTACGAAAAGTGCGACCACCCGAACAGGTGAATGCGCGTGCTTGAATGGGTCGAAATCCCCGAAGAGGTTCAATCTATCAGAAACAACAAGAACAAAATAACAATATTACAATAATCTATAGGAAGGCGTACACACCTTCTCCAACCGACAGTTGAGAACTTTGCACGTTCCTGCCATGACGAAAATGTATGCTGAAGTCGCTTGTCACAACGCGCTTGGCTATAATACTGACAGAAATGTATCTCTAATTTTCTCATTTACAAGAGTACATTTACTGCACAATAGATCTTGATTTTATCCTCCTCTCCAAGTCTGTTTTTTCAAAGGAGAATCAACATTTTATCCTACCAGAGGAAGGGGCCCTCGCTTCCAGAGCTTCGGCTTAATACAAGACGATTTGATGGCCACACAAATCCTTGTTTTGCTGTTGCACTAATGATGCTTTATTCTACTCAAACAAGCAACATAGATTGAATTTCGAAGAACCACCGGTATTGTCTGAGGTCTTTTAAGAGCTTGGCGACTCATGTATCTCTTATCTGTGACTAATCTAACGCAAATTCTTCCTTTTTAAAACATCGAGTAGGTACTTGCATCGGAGCACCACCACGCAAATCAACGTGCTCCAGAAAAAAATGTAAAATTGCGTTACCAAAGAAGCCTGTCAAACTTAATCATTGGTAGTTGCTAGGATGTAAGCGATGAACCTTTTTTTTTTCATTTCGATGCTTTTTACTGATCAATACTACTTTGTCTAATGCCCTTTTTTTTTTCAGTTTTACCGCAAGATAAGCAATGCCTGCAATTTTGATTAGGCTAGGCAAGGCGTAAATGTCCAGAAGGATTAATTCCCGAATGAGTTTCGGCAAAATTTGTAACATGACAACACTGTTTTGAACTGCCCGTAGCAATATTTTTTTCATGTAAAATTGCAAGCCAATGTACAGCCGGAATTACACTGTTACTGTCGATTCGTGTAGAATAACAAGAATAACGTCTTCATTGTTTGTTCGGATATTTCCCCGAAACCTGAATATATAGCAATAACAAGTATCATATCAAATTGAAGAAATCTGACAGTTATAGCTTCCAGATTAATCAATGGAATTATCCGAGGTTTATTTTTACAAACAGAGAATAAGATGAAATAGAATAAAATACAACGCTCTGCTTTGGTGTGATTTTCATGACATTAGAAAACATCATCCAACACGAACGCACGGACATTTTAGACAAGCGCATCAACGAAATATCAAAATTGAAATTAACAGAAATGTTTTGCAATCATTTCTTAGAAAACAAACTTTCTAAAGCTCTTTTGTGCTGTCAGATCAGTTTTTGAAAAGTATGTCTTCCTGCTATATAAGCCTACTCTTGGTATATCACAATGCATTGCTACTACTGTGAAAGCTTCAAATAATTATTTGCGAGCGATATAAGGAAATGCGGTTTTCTTATTATGCACAATGTGTGTTTTTCTTTCCCCCCCCCCTCCCTTATCAGAGATCCACATGACGCTCCTTTGTCTTTCGCAATCAATTTCATGATTAGCACTTTTCCCACTACACAACTTTACCACACCATTCAGATGTAGGACGATATGGAGACCGGGAGTTTGACGTCACCAACCTTGTCAGTTTCCCCGTCGTGCGACTGGATGGCAGTGCCGGTGGTATACGGCTTTGGCATGTCGAATTTTCACGACTGGTCGTGGACTTTCAGCCAATCACGCTACAAGTATATGCTGACGAATTTTCAGTCGTGAGCCTATAGCCGTGTAGTCTGATTCGTGTGCTACTTCCATGACATTCAACCACATCAAGCGCCCATTTTCCAGATCGTACCCACATCATTGAAAATCCCATATAAATTCGAAGAAACGGATGGCAATTACCGACAGAGCAGTCACAGTTCAGAGAAATATCAAGATGCCAATGGTAAAGACAAATTGAACCCCACTTGCATTCAATTTCTTTTGACTCTCTTAAGACAAACCTGTTAATTGCTTATATAAGCATAGATTTAAATGTCGCTTTCATAAATTGACTGTTGGCACATGAACGTAGATAAATAAACTAAAACAAACTAAAAGTAAAATATATCATTATCAATTGAGGCATGCTGAAACATGTGACATTTGCTGCAGGTCTACTCTTAACACGTTTCATGTGTGTTCATTGTTTTTTATTCATTTGATTTGAAGTATATAAGTACATGCATTTCCAGTCGATCAACTTACATCCGATGACGTAATCACGTGTTAAGCACACTGGGGTAAAAACCTCTCCATTTTCCCCTTGCTGTTTCACTTGCAATAGGAGTAGGCCCTATATGACGTCTTTATGAGGAAGAACTCACCGTGGTGTGGAAACGTGGAAAAGGGGGAAACATCAAGAATGATCGTCATGTTATTTTGGCCCTTTTCAGTATACAGCGATATTCCTTCCAGAGACATGAGTATTGATTGAGTCATGAATCATAATATGTCTCTTAACCTGGTGACTTTTCTGCCCATGTGCAGATAAAATCATACCCCTCCCCATCACGTGTATGTATATATATATATATATATTATATATATATATACATATATATATGTATATATATATATATATATATATATATATATATATATATATATATATATATATATAGTGGGATCATGCTGATATTTTTACCGAACGCTTCTTTCATCTTGGGAAGAATGATATTATTGAGACAATGAAGACAGTAGATGTCGCATGATGCCGGCTGGCGGTAGAAGCTTTCGACCTCAGGTCTTCGTCAGCTTTATTGTCTGTTTATACGAAATGGAATAGAGGTTTTGAACATAACAAATTATATGATATATAATATATGATATATAATATGTAATATATAACATATGATATAATATATAATATATGATATATAACATATAACATATAATATATAATATATAATATATAATATATAATATATAATATATAATATATAATATATAATATATTGTGGAATGTTTTGTAATTGCTAAATAAGTTGCCAAGTATGTTCTGAAGTCGTTAACCCATGGTGAAACTATATTCAATGTATTATGTTCATTACTCCATATGATTTGTTGTGCTCAAAGCCTCTATTCCATTCCATGACGGACGTGTGCCCCTTCATTGGGAGACATTAACCTTTGTGCGAAATTGAGGTCGTCCCTCTCCTCAAAAATTAATGACAACCCACGTGGTAAACATTCGATTGACAGTCTCCTGCTAAGAGTAACCCGATGAATTCTACGGCTTGAAGATCCCTTAAACAAGACGAGTGGGTGAAGGAAATTACAGAGTGCTTTGCTATCTCACTGCCTACATTAAACAAGCAGCTAGAGCTATTCTACACTCGAGAGGGAAATTTAGCACACACAAATTATTCAGAGACAAGTATCTCTTCGTTGGACTTTGGGACTCAATTGCTGCAAACTTGTTTTGGAAAACAAGGCGTTTGCGTTAAAAAAAATGCTCTTGCTCGAATCGAGATTACTAAGTTTATGATTTCACATTAATCATCAAGTCACAAAAGAGATTCTAAAAATTTGAAGAAAAAAAATCTAAATATCACCAGGGCAGGAAATAGTTTGTTTTCCCAAAGCATCCGTCCCCTGGGAGTGATTCTTGGTTGAAAACAACTGAAAACAATGGATGATCGTCAATCTTATATATCAAAATAAAAGTCCTCATTCAAGTTGACTTCGTATCCGTGAGAAGTTGAATTCGCTCATTTTATTTTTTCCACATCTCGAGGGAAAACATCGTGGATACTGCCTGAAGATGATGTTTCCTCAAATCAAAACTAATCAATCAAATCAAAATCAGTCTTCGACATGCGTCGCAAAAAGTGCGTTCTTGCAACTTTTTTCAGGCATCCTTTACCATCACATCAATACATCACTGCCTTGAGTGAATACATAAACAGTATTGATTTTCTGCCAAATGTCATTACACACGAAATTCCTTCATTCAGGTATTTTATATCTATTTTCATCTATTAAATTTTCCACGAATGACATTCGTTCGACCCATACATCTACACATTAATAATGGTAACAAAAGTTTGGCGATCCCGTCTGAACTTTATATATAATTGAAGTTAGGGTTCTAAAAACAAAAATACAAACTGATGTATTAATGTACTTTAACATAAGCCCTTCCCAGATATCAAGGCGTATAGGCCAATATGCAAAACAGAGAGTTTTACGCACCTTTGACCGCATGAAAAGCTCATGTGGTTGTTTGCTGTAACCTGTGTGGCATTTCAGGCGACCAAAAAGGGAATGGGTGAGGAGACAGGGTTGGGGAGGGGTGGCTGCTTAACGTCTTGGGATGTTATCTCTTTTCTAAGGGTTTCCACTTTGCTGCTCTCGCTCGAACTGCAGTGCACTCATGCAACCGCCTTGCCCGTTCCACGACTGAATAAACTTCGCCGAGGAAGCCACGTGACAAGGAACAGGCTAGGGTATAGGAGTACGGGGTTACTTTTGTTCGTCTCGGGGAAAATGCTTTTTATTTGTTCACTACTTTGCACACGTCTTTTTTTTAACAGTTCATCCTTTTGATGAACAAAAATTGTAAGTACATCAAAGCGATAAAAAAGGGTTTCACTAAGAAGGTTGGAATAAAAAATGATTTATCATGGCCACCCTGGAAACAAGATATGGAAATCTTTGCTGTTATGGAGATGATCGATAACTTCATCGGGTCATATCGTTTGCATTCTATCTGTCTGTTGACGTGTGTATGTTCACCTATCTGGCACGTTTAACGAATGTCACAAAAGGAATGAGGTTATGGAGTTAAAGTGGCACCTTTCAAGAAAAGCGATGACCAAAAAATAAAGGTTATACAGCGCAACAGGGAGCATCTCTGTTGCCGACCTCGATAAGATTGTATGAATTGCATCAAGTTCCAGGCGATACGTTATGGTGATAAACAGTCTTCCCATTCGAACTGAGTGGCCAAATTTCCGGCGAATCGCAAATGTAAACTGCTTGAAGAAAAAAATGAAAAAGCGCTGGCGGCTTGCCGCTTACTGACACTCGCAGGGCTTTTATCGCCCCTTCTCACACCTGTAAGAAGGATGAACCAGTCCCAGCCGCTTACTACTACTACTACTACTACTACTACTACTACTACTACTACTGCTACTACTACTAATTATAGTACACTGCTACTAATATTAATACACGTAATGTTGATGACAATAGTAATAATAATGAAAACAATAATAATAATAATAATAATAATAATAATAATAATAATAATAATAATAATAATAATAATAATAATAATAATAACAATAATAATAATAATAATGATAATAATAACAATAATAGGAGAAGACGCCTGTCCGGCGATCTGGAGGTTGTAGGTTCAAATCCTGCTCGAGTACTTAAGCACATGATTTCTTTTGTCATGCATGGCTACTACTGAAACACTGATCAATTCAGTGCTTATCCACGTCAGTGGAAGGCAATTTGTCAATCAGTTGCAATGAAAACAACTCGACAGAAGAATTTCGTGAATTCGAAAATATATGTTGGAGCTTTCGTGTTTTTAATATTCAGATTCAGATTCAGATTCATCTTTATTGATCTATCATAGGACACTGTAATATTGCTTCCATTGACATCGGTACAATAAACGCACGCACACACACACACACACACACACACACGCACACACGCACACACACACACACACACACACATCTCACATCAGTTACTTGTTTCCACGACAGTGTCAATGAACGTTACGAACATAACATATAAATAAATCAACCAAAAATGTCCCCATGATTAATGTGCCTCCACTATGTCACATTGATTAGCTTGAGATGCTAGACTAATGTGACACAGCGGAGGCACATTAATCATAATGGACATTTTAGTTGATTTCTTCATATGTTATGTTCTTAACGTTCATCGTAACTGTCACGAAAACGAGTACATGTAATTGTGATATGAGATGTGTTTTTTATCACATTATTCTCCAAATAAGATATCACAGCACATCCAAAGTAATATACAGGTTTTACATATCTACTTTTTTCCCAATTTCTAACACAAAAAGGCTCTAGAGGGAATTATTATCAGGCGAGAGGCCTCATAGAGAATGAGTAAACGGTTGACGGGAGTTGCACCCAACCTCCTTCTACAAATCTCGTCGCCAACGGGAGTCATTCACAATCGGTCCGTTAAGGGATTTACAGCTGCAATCAGTTAAGTTGTTGTCTTATAACGAAAAGACATATCTTTGGCAATGAATAGATATCCAAAAATCCGTTAACTGCATACTGTTTGTCGTAATATGCTTTCCTAGAAAAACTAACTCATCATTTTCAGTGCTTGGATTTTCTTTCGAGATTGCATTTGAGCTTATCACACACAAGGGTCTTTACAGTCATATCATCTGGTCTATTGTTTGCTGAGTGAAGTTAAAAGAAATAACATATTTCGGAAAAAATGGAAAAAAAATACCCGTACATTGCAAAAATATAATGTTCTGGAAATCTGAGCTTTGAAGAAAAAAAAATCTTAATCATCATCTTCTCACTTCCTGTCCTCCACTTCCTCCTTCTCCCTTTTCTTCTCTTTCTCATCCTTCTTCTTTTCTTCTTATTCTACTTCTTTTCCTTCTCCTCTTGTTATTTTTTTTTGTTTTTTAATTCTTGTTTTGTACGTATGTATTATTTTGCTATGAAATCATCTGATTAGTTGATTTTGTACTTCTGTGGTTAAGCTAAAATGTGTTTTGTGCTATCTGGAGGAAACAAAATCTGGTTTTGTGCTATAAGGAGGCAGATTTTAGCTGTTTGTATGGGGGGGGGTGCGAGCAATTATGTGCAATATGTGTTATGATTTATGGATTATGATGTTGGGGTAATCTGTATAAAGTGAGGTGTTTTAGAATTTGTGGTTATACCTTTTGCAGCAGTTGACTCTCCCATAGTTTTTTGTGTATGTGCATATGTATATTTATTTTCCCCCCTCTTTGCACGTTCACCACATGATGATAGTTTGTGTTTTGATGTATGTTTAGTTCCCTGCATTTTTTTTAAAGTTGTCATTCCATGTCATATGTAATGTAATTTGTTGTTTATCTGTTGTCAATTATGTGTGTTTATAAATGTGTGACAAAACCAATTTTCCATGCCATGCTTGTATACATAATTCGGAAAAATAAAGAAATGAATGAACGAATGAATGAATTCTTGTACTTGTTCTTTTTGTTGTTGTTGTTGTTGTTGTTGTTGCTGTTGTTTTTGTTCTTCTTGTTCTTCTTCTTCCTGTTCTTCTTCTTCTTCTTCTTCGTTCTGTCCCCCATTTTTCTTTGTCCTTTTCTTCCTCCTCCTCCTCTTTCCCTCCTCTTTTTTATACACGGTAGAGTTAGTTGATACCGCTCTCTGACTATTACAGGTCTCCTGGGGTAAAGGAAGAGGGTTCGAATCGCTCACCCGTCGATCAGAATGTGTGTGCAACAGACCACTTCACCTTGCTTCTCGCGCGAGAGGTGAAGTGGAATATTTTCGCCCTTACGATGGGTTGTGACTCTCCCAGACACCCGGGACCATCTTCTTAATGCCCTTGCCAATCATCCGAGGGACTGAATGTTCTGCTCCTAAGCGAATGAGTCTCAGCTGATCTCACAGAGGCTGAAACCAGGGACCAGTTGTCAATGATGCAGACAGTCTTGATGCCCTATGTGTCTCCAATGGGAGTACACATGCAGATCGAAAGGAATTCTCGACTAGCACAGTAAACATGGTGTCAAGAAACTGGTGTATTCCTTACTTCACTTTTTTTCCCCACTATTTCTACTTCCACTTTGTTTTCTGAAACTTTGGTACGACTTTGTGATAGTTTCGGGAAAGCTCAACTGCAACTACAAGTGCACTATCAATATAGGCACAAATAACATTTTATCATTCGGCAATTTCCCTCAAAAACTGACTTTATTCGTCCGTGTACACTTGCGTTTTGCTTTTGTTTTGTTTTAAACATCTTGCATACACTTGATTGGTTATTCATGCAGTAACGTCAAAGGTACATAGGAATACACGCGCACAAACATACATACAATAGTATTATATCATTAACTGTTAACAGGAAAACAAATTCAAACAATGTTTTTTATCTCGTTTCTTTCTGCGCCTATATGTGGTCTCAGAACTTCCATTGGGTACACGTCACCAGCTGGACACCAAAGAGTTACTAGTATACAGTCTACGAGTCATACTGTCCACGAGTCATACAGCTCACGAGCCATACGGCCTACAGGCGAGAAACAAACGTGAGGCCCATGAGTTTGACATCAAATGAATTAGGCCTGCAAGCTATACGGTCCACGAGTTCAACACTAGGCAAATAAGTACCACGAGCTGGACACTAAGCACAAAAGGTCCACGAGCTCGACATTACATCATGGGACTTGATTTACGTATGTTTATAGTCGAGCTGGTGGACCTTATTTGCCTGTAGTGTCTGGTTCGCGGACCTGTTTTACTGTAGCTCGTGGGCTGTATGACCCGTTGGTGTATGACTCATATACCTTTTTGTCAATGTCCAGGTCGTGAGCTGGATGGGCCTTGACTATAGTGTCTGGTTCGCGGGACTGCTCGTGGGCTGTATGACCCGTTTTTATATGACTCATAGACCTTTTTTCAATATCTAGGTCGTGGGCGGTATGACTAACAGGTGTCTAGCTCGTGTGATTACCCCTTTGAATTGTGGAACAATTAATGAGCGCGTTTATACAAATTTTGTAATTTAAGTATGGTAGGGTGGTAGAAGGTTTCACGGTGCACCACGTATTCTTTCTAGGGTAAGTGTGTGGCCCTGAAAAGGACCTACCTAATCCCTAAGGTTAGGCCGTTTTCAGGGCCACACACTTACCCTATAGAAAGAATACGTGGTGCACCGTGAAACCTTCTACCACCCAACGTTCTACCACCACGGAAGCCTTCAAAGATTTTATTATGGTAGTTTGTAACACGAAACCAGAATGTACTATTGTATAGTAACCTCAGTTTCATTCTATTACGTATATGCACTGATGTCTTTGCAGAATTTCGTTCATGACAAACATGCAGAAAACAATAAATGAAATGAAATATGAATATATCAGGTGGCCGTGTTTTTCCGCGGGCTATGCTTTAACTGATCCGCCGGAAAAAAAAAGTAGCAATGAAAGTTTGTTTACAGCTATCACATTCTAGTGTAGACTCAAACTATAGCACAGGAGACAGCACATCCTTGTGAAACAACGCAAACCTAGTCTGACAGTATACACTACACGCAGATTGAGAAGATGCACAGCTTACTTTTTTTTAACTTTAATACCATTCTGTTTGACAGTAATTAATGATAAACATGATATTCATAATCTTTAAACAAAATATTTATCGACATTCCATTAAAAACGGCAGCAAATATTTTGACACGATATTCAAGGCTTTGTTATGTAGAACGTTTAAATGTGTTCTGGGCCCTGTTTCATAAAGCTGTTCGTAAAGTTACAAACAACTTACGAGCAACTGGTGATCAGGTGTGATGTGCTATACTTATCAGAATTTCCATAATTCACCACAAGAACTGATCACCAGTCGCTCGTAAGTTGTTCGTAACTTTACGAACAGCTTTGTGAACACCCCCAGATCTTCATTAGATGACGAATCTGATCAATATGCCGTTAACACTCTCTGAACCAACATCTTAAAATACAATATTGTCGACAGGCTCAAAGTTATTGCAATGTCTCGCATCATCGTAGTTCATAAAGTGTTCTTGAAATGATCATACTTTAACTCGCTCATTGCAAATTCGCAGAATCATACCTATTTTGTTTTTAGGGCTAGTAATGTGGAAGGTTTTTTTTTTTCCTCTGCAGATAATTCAAGTATTAATTGGTGCAACGCAAGCTACAACAAAACGCATTTGTCATTGCACATTAATGTTAATATCATCTAAGGATGTTGAAGTATATATCGTCAGCATAAGTATCAAAATCGGAGGATCGTAAAAAGATCATAACAGGATGTGTCAGAAAAAAAAAGAAATGGAATTATTGAAAAGATATTTCCTGTAGGTAGGCACGATTAGCGACTTTATGGTTACAATGCATCCGGTTATTTCAATTCAAAATCCAAGCACGAAAACTTTGTGGAAGATAAAATCATCAAGTTTGGTATAATATCACAGGTAGGATTGTCGTGATTTAAGGAGCTCACGTTGGTATTTTCACATACTCTTATTTCGGGCTTCTCCGACTACAAAGGATGGATGGAAATTTCTGTTTGTGTTACAAAAGACAATTCAAAATCCAAGCACCTAAACTCTGTGGACGAGAAAATCACCTATAGTTTGATTTAACATCACACGTGTACAGGATTCTCCTGATTTAAGGAGCTCACGTTGGTATTTTCACGTACTCCGACTACAAAAGATGGATCGATATTGACCACGCGTGTCCGATCGCTGGACTCATATTACACCAATCCATGTATGAAATCATGTTAAACAACCACACTAAAATAGAACGCATGTGATCCCAACAGATAAGCAGAGAGACAGAGAAGATTTAGGGAGGCAACCCAGCATTGCGCTATACTGTAGATATAATCATGAAAATACAAAAAAAAAAGAATCTTGTTTCCTATTTAGAATTTGCAGTAGGACTACGTATGAATATGTGTATATATATCATATATATACATGTATATATATATATGTATATATGTATGCACACACACACACATGTATATATATATATATATATATATATATATATATATATATATATATATATATATATATATATATAAAGGGCCTATGATTATAGAGAGAGAGAGAGGAGACGTCCTAATAGATCTGCTTGATTCTTTTCTCAGTGGTGCCATTTTGACCATACTACAACAGTGCTAGAAAATGATGTTCATAATGCTATCTTCAGTGACTAACGGGTAATGCCACAGAAATGCAACCACCATTGTTTTGATAAGTTGCCAAAAAGGACTAGCACTTGAGTCAAGCGATATTTTCAACAGCCGTCGCAGATGCTTTGAATCCGAAGACCTAGAAAACGGGCAACCTTTCCTATATTATTATCTCAACGAGTTGCTGAAAAGAATATCAAGAGAAACAAAAACAAAACAAAACAAAACAAAACAAAAACAAAACAAAATCCCACAATCTGAAATTTATATTTTATTTTAGATACAAATACGCATTTCACTGGTTATATAAAAGCGCCTTCTATGGAGTATCAAAATAGCTTGATATCGATGTCAGAAATACCAAGGGAAATCAGTGTTTTAGACGATTTCAACTCCGCCTTACTTTTCACCCCATCCCTATCCCAGAAAAAAAAAGCAAGCAAAAAGATCAAGGTAAAACCGACACTCTTATACACTCACAATGTTACAAGGCGGAAACATGATTTGAATGACAACGACCTTGCTATCTCATGCTGATGAAATCTTCATGACTGTATCTTTCTTTTCCCCTTCTTTTCTTATCTTATCTTGTCCTTCTTTCTGTCTTTCTTATTCCTTTCGTAATGCAAGCTATAGCAGCGTCAGCTATTGCCTAATTACGACGATGAGGACGCTTTTCTACTTTCGTTCGACTCCGCTGAGACGTCTGGCCATTGAGATCTCTCCGTCAGTGCCCTAGATTTTATCTCAAGGGCATAAATAGATTATCAAGAGGGTATTCATACGGAGAAAGAGGAAGATCTTAATAGCAATGCCTCGGCACACACTCAAGCTTTTTCTGTAATCATATTTTCCTCTTTGACCCTGTGTCCTTTTAATCCAGTTTGTAAGTAGAGGAAGAATACGAACGTGATATGGCCCAGCTTTGTTCGCGATTTCCCGCCGCAAGGTCTAAGTAAGGTCGTCGAGTGGTGTTTGTGCTCTCGACGGTGATCTGTATTAGAGATTAGACCTGTTTTTTGGTGGTTTTTTTTTAAATCATGACAGATAAATGTAACAGTGATACTTAAGTATGCTTTGAATAGTTATGATGATAATGATATTATTACGTACAAGCATTGTCAGCTCCTATCAAACTTAATACAATAAACAACGTAAACAACGTTGAAGCGGTTCCAAATTGGCAACGTTACAGGTGAGGGACGATCTACACAAGATGTGAACATTCCGGTCTGCGTAGAGAGCACAAATCTCTCTCATAATGTAAGACGGACTGTGATGAAAACAACGTACAACCGCGTTTCGGAATAATTCTACCATGGCTATTAGCCTGACACGCGGGCCATGCAAAACGACCTTGCTGGGATGGTATTTGACACCATTTCCGCGGCATGGGCAAGGCGACAAATCATCAGTTCGGCATGTTTATTTCTTGTTTGTTTGTTGTTCTTTTGTGGATTTTTTCCCCTCGTCTACTTGTCAGAAGCACTCAATCGGAGTGCTCTCTTTTATGGTAGTCCTTGAGCGCTGATAATGCAGGAGGTTGGAGAATTGCTTCGCATTTCAAATCTTTGTGACGTCACCACAAAGCGCATTAAAATGACGAGAGGATGCACTCGAAATGCGACTTTGTCACTTGTTTACTCGATACTAAGACAGCGCGGTTGAAGCTCGCTGCCTTCCAATAATGGAATTGAAACACACAAACACACACACACACATACATACATACATACAAGATATACATAAATACACACTGATTGTCATTGGTATTTCATCATTACCATTCAAATGATACACAGGTAATATCATAAACTAGTATTGCTGTAACAAAGTAACATAGCATATTATAACAAAATAACAACAACAGGTAATATATACTAGTAGGCCTACATTGTAACAAAGTTATATAAATTTGGACACAGCTTAAAAAAGAATCATACCCTTCCTGTGTACAATTTTTTTTTTTCACAAAAATAGAAGCTCTAATTTGATAATATAAACACCTACATCTCATTTGTCAGATTGATAACAATATTCCATTGAAAAAAAAAAACCCAAAGACATTGCACATCGAAACAGAATGGATTTATTATAAAAGACTAAACAAGTCAACTCCCCCGCCAGCTCTCCGCCGGCGGCCTCTCCTAGACCTGTACTCTATACGTTTGTTCAATCCTTTTTTTTTTTTTTTTGTCCCTTGCGCCTGTTCAACCCTCCCAGCTTTCTACACACTCACTCACTCACACACACACACACACACACACACACACGACACACACACTTTTTTTATAGATATTCATATTCGAATTTCGCTCGATATCACCATCGTTTTCACAATGAAACGAACACTATGTAGAGTCATACAAACAAACAAAAAGACTTTACAAAAGTCTTCAAATATATATCCAAGAATGTTACAGTACAACACACACATACGTACAAAAACCACAAAAAACACACACGTACACACATGCATACAGAAACGCACTCACACCCACGCCCACACCCACACACATCACAAGCTCCTCGAACGTTATACTGTTTACGAGGACATGGAAAGACAGGTGGCCACGTAACTTTTCGTTTGTCGCGTGTGAATTCTCTAGCGCTTGAACTCCGACTGCGATGTTGCTTCTCGTGGTCGAAATAACGGAAGTGAACCCCATCCCTCCCAAGTCCTATCAACTTACACCAAATCTCTCACATTTTTTCCATGTTGGAGCACTGTGCTGCTGTGGTCAAGCTCTAGGGGTCATGAAAAAGAGACCCCAAGTTCGAATACTGTCTTGCGCGCACGTCATTTTTGAAAGATGTTTTGATATGCCGAGGAATATAAATTGGTATAGAGATAGCACGGTCCTAAAAGAGAAGACTGTTGACAAATATGACACTACTTATTAAGAAAATAATGCGTAATTATCACTATGATGGTGATTTATTATCATAGTTATAATCATCATTATTATGTATTATTATTATTGTGATCATTGCCATTATTGCCATTGTCGTTACCAAAGTCATCATCACGATGTTAAATGTTGAGTCTCTGTAACATTATGCGTCCGTTTTTAACAATACAGCACTGATGGTTCTAAATGCATTCAGTCGCGAAATGAGATGCGAGGGATGATTTTGTGTAAGAACTAGATGTCTTGCAAATAAGACAGACTGCTGTTAAAATCCACAACGAACGGGGCAGGCCCTTTCAAATATATATCCAAGAATGTTACAGTACAACACACACATACGTACAAAAACCACAAAAAACACACACGTACACACATGCATACAGAAACGCACTCACACCTAAAAGGTCCTAAAAGAGAAGACTGTTGACAAATATGACACTACTTATTAAGAAAATAATGCGTAATTATCACTATGATGGTGATTTATTATCATAGTTATAATCATCATTATTATGTATTATTATTATTGTGATCATTGCCATTATTGCCATTGTCGTTACCAAAGTCATCATCACGATGTTAAATGTTGAGTCTCTGTAACATTATGCGTCCGTTTTTAACAATACAGCACTGATGGTTCTAAATGCATTCAGTCGCGAAATGAGATGCGAGGGATGATTTTGTGTAAGAACTAGATGTCTTGCAAATAAGACAGACTGCTGTTAAAATCCACAACGAACGGGGCAGGCCCTTTCAAATATATATCCAAGAATGTTACAGTACAACACACACATACGTACAAAAACCACAAAAAACACACACGTACACACATGCATACAGAAACGCACTCACACCCACGCCCACACCCACACACATCACAAGCTCCTCGAACGTTATACTGTTTACGAGGACATGGAAAGACAGGTGGCCACGTAACTTTTCGTTTGTCGCGTGTGAATTCTCTAGCGCTTGAACTCCGACTGCGATGTTGCTTCTCGTGGTCGAAATAACGGAAGTGAACCCCATCCCTCCCATGTTAAATGTTGAGTCTCTGTAACATTATGCGTCCGTTTTTAACAATACAGCACTGATGGTTCTAAATGCATTCAGTCGCGAAATGAGATGCGAGGGATGATTTTGTGTAAGAACTAGATGTCTTGCAAATAAGACAGACTGCTGTTAAAATCCACAACGAACGGGGCAGGCCCTTTTGTCGTGTGGAGTTCCAGCATTAACTATTAAGTCATAGCACTTAAACTGGCTGAAATCGTTGAGACGTAGTCTACAGACTTCATACAGTGTCAGTAGGAGCCTATACCCTTCAAGCAACTTCTTCCTCCTCCTCTTGCCTCCTCCTCCTCTTCTTCTTCTTCCTCCTCCTCCTCCTCCTCCCCCTCCCTAATACTAAACCCTCACTTTTAAAGATGATAATGGTTTATATTTTGTTTTCAAGCAACAAGCCAATGGTGTTAAATTCATCACGTGCTGATGATACTGTCTTCCCCTTTTAACCTGAAAACACGATTACACTGTCCTTTTTCCGAAACGAGAGCTATAAGCTATGGCTGCATGTGAAGTGGAATATCATGCATGTAAGTGGTGTGTGGGTTTGACTCCTCCGGCAACTACCTTGGTACTAGACTCCATTCGCAGGACAGAAAGTTCAAACAACTACTAGGAGGGGGGAAACATTATTCCACACATTGTGCATTGACTCGTAAGTCCCCCTAGAAAGCAAAACAAAATATTGCAAATGTACATGAGGTGCCAAGCTGTTCTCCGCGGTGTGAGACGTAGTTCTTTGCGTATAGGTTATTAGGGTTTATGCATGTACATCGTATACAGTGTGTCTCCGGCAGGCTATTAGTGCTAGCGCCGCATATGCACGCCCGCGCTTGTGAGATATGTGCCTTTGATTTCTTTCAAAACATAGCGAGATTGAAATTGATCCCACGTCGAGGGGTATAGGGTCTCGGCCCGCCCTCGCAAGGAAATGCGCGGAGTCAACTTCGAAGTCCGAAGCACATTCGTGGATCGATCCGCACGCGTCATGTCACGTTGAGTGGTGGCAATGGACTTCCCTGGAGACAGGTGACAGATCGACGACATTACCCCACCCCTTTTACTTCCCCTTCTCGGTCTCTCTTTCTATCTATCTATCTATCTATCTATCTATCTATCTATCTATCTGTCTGTCTACCTATCTATCTATCTGTCTGTCTGTCTATCCATTCATCCATCTATCTATATCCAGTTATCTATCTATCTTTATCTATCATTCTCTCTCTTTCTATATCAACCTATATGTATTTCTATATTCATTCATATCTCTCCACTCATATTGATATGTTTGTTTTATACTGAGAAGAAATCGTACAGTCTCTCACTTTCTTTTCCTATTTCTACATCAACAAATTTACCTGAGTCACTATAATATTATATAAATGGACAAATACTATAGTAATGGAAAAGAGAGGTATTGAGTGCGTGATGAGTTGCGTATTTTGGTAAAGGTGCATGTGGGTATATGTCACATCAAGATTAGAGCAATATCATTTCTTTGATTTTACAAACATAATCACTGAATTGTGAAATTGTGGGTGTGTTGACAAACTTTCATTTGATGGCATCTTGTACAGAAAAACAATCAGTGCTAAAGAAGAAAAGCTGTCAATCCCCTTCCACCCACAGTGTGCCCAATGTATTTCAAAGTTTTGCTGAACTTTTGCTGCAATATTAGCACAGCGTTTCTGAAATGAATAACGTAAAGCTCCAATTCCGTGAGACAGATATCGTTAAGAGCTTTGTCATTGCTTTCCATGAACATTTCATAGAAAGGCGAAAGGTTCTTTGTAAAAGGTTCTTTAAGACGATTATTAACTTTCCACCTTCGATACAAAAAAGAGAGAAAAACAAGTTATATTGCTTTGTGTCTCTCAAATCAACAAATTGACACATCATCGTTTATCCTCTGCAGGTCAAACTTTATTGCACTGCAGTAAAACAGAATGCTGTGAAAACATGTGCTTTATATGTTGATGTAGAGGAGTAGATGAATTGACAATGACACTGATGGCGAAATATATCGAGACATGATGATGATTGAGAGTTATACCTTTCGTCGCGGTGTACTTTTTGTTTGCTCCCAGTTTATTGCATGAGCCCTCTCATCCTTTACCTTTGCTTTTTCGTGTATCTCTCCTCTCTTCTTCCCATTCTTATTATTATCTTCGTCCTCCTTATTTTCTTTTTCTTTTTCCTTCTTCCTTTCTTCCCTTCCTCGTCTTCTTCTTCGTCGTCATAATATTCGTCTTTTTCTTGTCTTCGTTCTCTTCTTTTTTTCACTTTGTCGAACCTCCATCCCTTCCTCCTCCTCCTCTTCCTCCTCCTCCTTCTTACATTCTTCTGCCCTACAAAATTAGTATGTGCACATGAAACATTAATGAGATGCATGTTTTTTTGTAGAATGCATTAAGATTTTAAATTACTAAGGCGGACGAAATAACAAAGAACAAAAAGTCTAGAATGGGAACTTAAAAAAAAGATGAGAACGTGGCAGAGGAGAATAGGGAGAAAGTGAGAGGATAACGAAAAAAAAAGAAACAAATGGAGACAAAGAAGAAGAAAGGGAGAAGTGTTCAAGAAAATGCAGCCTTTGATTAAGGAATTAGGTTGAGGAAGAATGGAGGAAAGGGAGAAGAATACGAATATGAAAAAGGAAACACTGAGAATGAGACGCAAATATCAAAATGAAAGATGTTGGGAAAAGAGTAAGGATATCGGATTGACGGGAAAAAAAGAGTACATGAAGGAGAAAAGAATAAATGTCCTACGATTTTCAAGCCACCCTTCCTGCGTTCCTTGTGTTCAGCAGATTTCGCTTACAATGAAATGTGAAACAAACAAGCATCCATGGATCTGAACAAACTTATCTGGTACGAAGACGTTTCTCGTCCATCACTTTTCAATGCCGGTACAACTTATAACGGCTGTGCATACCTTCTTCTCTTATAACCGCGTCTTGGCACGGGAAACTCAGGTTCTCATAATCAAAAGCAATAACATCACCTTTCCAAAATGCAATTCGTTCCCGGGAAACAAATATTCAGAGGGTTTACGATGATCGCAAGAAAGGTCAATCCCTCGTAGATAGCATGGTACACACCGATATGAAGCACTCAACGCACGGGACCAGTGAAAGTCACACGAAGGGTAATAATGGTAACCATCAAATACATGTGCAATTTCGCATCATAAAACCCGTTTAGGAATCAAGCCTGACTCGGAGTATACGACGAATACATTGTACCTCTCGCTGTTATTGAAATAAGTTTTGGCAGAGCGTAGCAATGACAATAGAGAGCGAGGCGGCGCGGCGTCGCAGGACCCAGATTTCGAGAAATCTGGAATATTACACTTCCCGGTATCTTGTGAAAATAACGCGGAAGTCCCTCCCACCCTCCCCCCCCCCCTCCCTCCCCCCCCCCCCCCATGTACGTTTCAATTTTGATACTTCGTCAGATTTGATGGGAGTCTGGAAATGTGTATCAAGCCAGGAGAGAGAGAAAAAAATAAAAAGACGAGGAAGAGCACAATCATATTCTTACCGCCATATGTATTGTCGAGACCATCAAGAGTTGCTGGGTTGTTTTTTTTTTTCTCTCTCTTTTTTTTTTTTGCTTGTTTGTTTGTTTGTTCTGAGGGGTTTTTTTCGCAATGGTCTCCTCCGCCACCGACAAAAAGCATTCCATACAGTAGTTGGGTGTCAAACTACAATATAGAGGCTGGGCTGGGTATTGAATGCTTCCTCGTCCCTTCCGCATTAAACGGCTGGTGCAGTAAAGCAGCGATTTCTACAGCAGTGTCTACATTTTGTCTAAAATCAAGTGTTCGATTTTGGTGCTTGTGTTTGTTTGTTTGTCTGTTTGTGTGTGTGTGTGTGTGTGCGTGTGTGTGTGTGTGTGTGTGTGTGTGTGTGTGTGTGTGTGCGTGTGTGCGTGTGTGTGTGTGTATGTGTGTGTGTGTGTGTGTGTGTCGGGTCGGGGGAGTTCGGTCACACAAGAGTTGCATACCCAACTGAGCACCGAGTTGAAAAAGCCTTCGACAGAGTCACGCTGGTGATGATCTCGAGATGAGGAAAGTGGGTAATTCCTGGAATTTATTACCCATAGAGCCAAAACGCGTAGTATGTCGCCGCATAAGGACTTGTCAGAATAACTGTGTATAGTGTACTGACGATGCTAATTACACTTCAGCTTTCATTTAACCATTAATGAGAACGGTGAACAGCACTCACCGCTAAAATTTCCAAAGTCGTCGCGATTAACAGAATGCAGATTAACTAAAGGGTAAGTCCCATATTTGAACATGCTTTTCTGTGTACTTGTGAAATGTTCTTATGGTCTACCCCCTGCATGGCACATGAAGAGAATTTGAACAAAATAAACTGAAATGTAAATGCAGGGAATTAATCATTCTTGGGTTTGATTTGCTCTCTCTATTCACACGTTTCTCTTTCACATGCGGCTTAGACTGGTATCATCCATCATTCTTAGAAATAATGATGATGATGATAATGATGAAGATGATGATGATGATAATGATGATGATAAAAATGATAATAGTAATAATAACAATAGTAGTAGTAATAATAATAATGATAATAATAATAATAATGATAATAATGATAATGATAATATATTTGTTGTTATTATTATCATTATTATCATTATTGTTATTATTATTATTATTATTATTATCATTATTATTATCATTATTATTATTATTTTATACCGGTAATCTAAGATCCACTCTAATTTTCACTTGTCTATCAACATGTAACGTCTGTACTTGTTATGTCCAAGGCCAGGAGGTTCAAGAGCTGGAGTTTCAACTGGCTGTACTTAGTCAAACAGCTGTCAGATTTCTAGGGATGCACAACTGAATTCCACAGGTGCATTTAATGATGCCTGGCTTTGATGCCACAATCTTTCTGAGCGATCTGAAGATTCATTTTGAAGTCTAACATAACGTCAGGTATTTTTGCTTGTTCATCTATCAAATGAGATCAAGTTTCACCTGATAATAAAACACATGAAACAGATGTCAATTCTGTCAAGAAATTTGTGCAAAGATGTAAATCACTGTGTATGTTGGCAAAGTGTTTGAAACTGCACACTCCTGGGAAGCCGATTGTATAACTTTTCTGATTAATAACGACAAATAAAACTGACATGGTATGATTTTTAAGTGTGTATTGAAACCATAAGTATTATTTGGGAAATGAGGAAAAAAAATATAAACCCACAATCATTGTATATGTGGTCTGTATGTTTGATATACATATATGTATATATATATATATATATATATATATATATATATATATATATATATATATATCTTTTTAGTTGAAAAATATGCAAAATCATTATGTATGCCCCCCCCCTTTTTTTTTTTTTGGGGGGGGGGGTTTGTGCATCTCATTTATATACTCAGATATGCATAATGTGTCATTTGTAATTAGATGGTGAATAAGCAATACATTATAGCGTATTAATGGATTTGCAATCTATTTTGATACAATGCACAAGATTTAAAGATTGTGTACTTTATATATTTTAGGTGATTATGACAATGTTTCCATTGCTCTTATTTTGATATAATTTATCATATAACTTTGATTCATTGATTGTGGGTATGCACACACGCACATCCACCCACCCCCACATGCACGCACAAACACACTCACACACTCACACACACACACACACACGCTCACACACACACACACACACACACATACCCCCAACACACACTCAAACACACTTACCCCCTTTCCATACATATGCGCAAATAAGCACACATTCTCAAATACATAATTTAAGTTTCAATATTGATTTTGTTCCTGGTGCAATATATTATTTTTTGTTCAAACATAGAGTATATTACATGGATTATTCTTCTTATAATATCTTTTATAATTATATTTTTATGCTTTCGTCATTAAGTCAGTTTATTTTTCATTGCTTTGAGTGTATTATACATTGTATATACACACTAGATATTGCCTTTTTTAATAGTGATTATATTAATGTTTATTATAGAAATATGTGCAATTATGCCATCAGTGCAATTATATGCCATCAGTGCAAAAAAAAATAATATGAACATAATTCAATCATCAAATTACAAATTACTAATTACATTTCTATTTATATACTCCCTAGATCAACAATTTAAAACTTAAAAAGACGCTTATATAAATATATAAGCGTCTTTTTAAGTTTTAAATTGTTGATCTAGGGAGTATATAAATAGAAATGTAATTAGTAATTTGTAATTTGATGATTGAATTATGTTCATATTATTTTTTTATTGTTTATCATTAATAGTGATAATTATTTTAGTAATAATTTTTTGTATATTTTAAGCTTTTCAATGTTTAAGTTAATATTTTCAGTTTAAGTTAAGTGTATTTTGTAGGAGATTCAATTTTCTTGTTGTTTTATATGAATTAATAATCATGATTGTATCTTTTATCTTTGTAAACATGTGCAATTCAGCCACTGGCTGCGATACATGATTGAATAAAACCTTTATTGAATTGAATTGAATTGAAAGTATACAAAGTAGTTCTTTTATACTGTACATTATGATATCAGATATAGTGCAAAGTTATGACCAGTTGAGTAGTTTTTATTTTCATTCAATTAATCTTTAAGCAATTTCTGTATCATCACATTCCTCGCATTTATACCACTAATTAATGTATTGCTCATCTCTTGTAAGTAGAGACGGTAGGAAGTAATTACATGTACCATCATGAAGATAATAATTATACATGTATATATATATATATATATATACCTGTTTCTTCCATACAAAGCGGCCGGTCATAATGCAATGAGACATGAATAATGTCTTCCTATCTGTGTGGCAGATCCAGTTTGACACTTCAGATACGTTATACAGCTGTATTATGTGTACATTGTACGTTGCATTATGTGTATGTTATATACATAATATTATACGGTGTGTTTGAGTGGCAGCATCAATCATGGTTTTCAAAGGGAATAAAAATGTTGTGGTTCCGATCTCTTGAACATCCTTAGTGTATGTCTAAAAGCCTGACAATGTGATAAAAGAAAATAGAGAAAAGAACAAACGTATTTTCTTGCTCCATTTCATCTAATTATATTTTAATTACTTGTACTTTAAAAATAGTGTACACAGCACAGAGAAAGTTAGTCAATTACACATACAAATTTGTCTAGTGTAATGATTTGTAAGTGCACCTGTTACTCAAATGACATCACATAACATTGAACAAGTCATTCACACTGTACTGAAATGCCACTCCAGACTTATGTTCACTTTGACATATAAAATAAAATCAAGCAAAGAGAAAAATAGAAGTTTGTTTTTGTTTTATTTAGACATAAGATCAAAAAGTAACAGCATCTTTAAACATATTTTCACAAAACAATGACACTGGTCATAATCACAGAAGAAAATTAGACAAAGCTATCGTGTCATCGCCTCACAAGTGTCCCATTAACCTTCATACAAAGCCCCAAATTTACACTACTTTTTCTTTCCCTAGTGCACAAAAAAACCCAAAAACAAATCAGAACTTCATCTTTTGCATGCAATTATGGCTGAATTGATATGATTTGGAAATAACCTTGGAAGGGAGAATAGTTTGTAATGACTAAACCATCATTCCACAATTTGCTTTTCCCCCTATTAATAGGGCAGGGCAAAGCAATGCAAGATTTTTGTGTTTGCGACCAGTATCATTATGTTTTTGTAAAAACTTGTTACAATTTCACAAATCTCATTACTTTTTTCCTTTACATCCAAATATTAAATGAAGCCCTCTACCATTCTGTTTATCTGGCTTTGCTCTGCTTTTATTGGAGCCACGGAGCACTACTTTAAACTCCAAATGACACGCAAAATGGTTTCATGCTCTGCTTCATCAATAGCGTAATTTTAAGTGATGAGAATAAATGCTGCCCTCAACCAGCGATGCGTGCCCTCCCGATCCCTACAAGGATAATACTGAACAATGGAGGACATTAATTCTTAATGGCCGATGAAATTACCACTTTGTGGCTTTAAATAGACAAGGGAAGGATGCACTAACATGATAAATATGATGAAATCACTGAGAAATCACTGTAAATTTACTCTCAGTTGACCAATACATAGTTGTAGGACACCATGGTTTGACCATAACTGCCACCACAGCCTAACAAGATTCATTATGCCTAGAGAGGTTCCCCTCCCCTCTTTATCTCATTTCTTCTTATTGGTGCAGCTTACATTACACACAAAAAAGCAGGCAAAACATGAAAACATACTAATGGCTAAGCAAAGCATACACGAGGGGTGAAGCTGATAGAAAAGCGCAATTATAGCACATTTGCTGGATATTTATCGCCTTCACCAAAACACACATGAGCCAGTGGCTGGCTGGCATGGCACAGTCAAACAGGTCTGTAGCAACCGAATCAAGGGATTAAAAAAGATTTTTAAAGACAAATTATCTTACTTTTTTGATGAATCACAACTCTTTTGCTCAAGATTCATGTTTGGACATTCATCAGTTGCTTACATGTGCCGGCAAGACTTTTTTTTCATCAAGTGACTTGATAACATGTCCCTTCTGCGTAGAAGACACACGACTTTTCAAAATTAAGATAATCACAATCTTTGAATAAACTTACAAATATAAACAAGAAGCTGAAGAATTCTGTGACCTGTACCATAGCTCTCTACAATTATCAAAATCCATTCTACCTAGCTTTACAAATTCAAGGTTTACTTTCCTGTTCTATCAGGCATTCTAATAAAGCCATATAGATACTACAATAGGAGATTCAGGCTTATACCAACCTTTAGTAGTTTGCTGGCTAACTTTCATCCACTCCTGTAACCACTTATCCTGAAGAAGTCCACAGCAGCGGACAAAAGCTAGCCAGCAAACTATTAAAGGTTGGTACATGTTTAAGCCTGAATCTCCAAATGTATGATCTCCCCAACTGATGAAAGTTTTCTGCATCAATATATACAGATACTTTGTATCCCTTCCCTGGAACATCTACAGATTATAGCACTCCATGTGAAATATGAATTGTACTGAACACATAATTTTCCCCACAGACCCCTGTGCTGATTTGGCATTCAATATCACTGAAAACTTTGCCGTGACAAGTGCTGTAGTGCAGAAGTGATTAAAAAAGAATTGCAAGGACAATTCCAAGCTGTTGGTAAGAATAGCTTGATTTCAACAGGATATCACACTGAGTTGCATGTAAAGCAGCCAAACTTACTGTGTGACTCGAGCAGATGCTGCTGCATGTGTAATGCAGGCCTACAACATCATGTACTGCATTTCTTGCAAACTGAAGAATGGAAAACATTGGTCTAAAGTTTGACACAGAGAGCCTTCTTGTGATCCACAAGCAATAATGAATAATTTTGATGGCGGCCTTTTTTCATGTATACCAATGATTATCGCCCTCTTACCAACCCATGCAGTGCTCCCTTTTGACCAATGATGAAATATTCAGACCCTGCTTGTGCAATAGTTTTTTGGGTACCCTTCAATGCTGTCACATTGTAATGTGACCAACGTATAGGCTTATCTTATTTACTGGTAACTGGGGGCAGGACTCACAATACACATATCTCAAAGACACTCTACAGGGGCTTGTCTGCTATGACACGGCTACCGTAAGAGTGACCCATGCTACTGGGAATACTTCCACCAGAAAAAGTTTAAAAAATCAATAACTCTTTGGTGATACAGATAAATAACTTGTCCAACTATGTACATTTTTGTAAGGGTAGAGGCTCGTTGATAAAAAGAGGTACCTCATTTACCCCAATGTACTGAAAACTTCCAAGTTAAACTGCCTTTGGCACCTACATTTCTCTTTCTTTCTCTATATCTCCTTTCCCCACTGATGGTGCTGCAGAATTTTGGCATCTCAATGTCAGACGACACTGGAAGCACCATTCAAACTTCACCAAAAATGTAAAATGATGCCATCCAGCCTGACCAAAACACTGTTTCTAGAACATTCTACTTGGCACATTCACTTGTTGTCAATGTTTACTATGTCTTTTTCTTTTTAAAGGTGCAGTAGCTATCTTCTGTGTACTACATACTACTAATATGAGCATTGAAAATATGTGCATTTTTTGTTACACCTGTGGCTGCAGGTTCGAAGTTTGCCATTGGAAGGCATCCTTAGTTCTTCATTACGAAACCTGCATCTCAAACACTACTTCCACAGTTCAGGATCTTCAACATATAATAATCTAACAAAAAAAAAAAGCTGAAAGCTACCTTGAGTAATAACTGCTAGCAATAAGATGGAATGCTATCCTGAATAAACTTACAAAATGCTAATGATTGCAACAGCATTGATTTGATCTGGGTACTGATGTTTTAAGCAGAAATACTAGAAAACAAAAGAGAATAAGCTGCAAATTTCTGTGAAAGTGGCAACGCTTCCTCCAGGCAGATAACCCTCTTCAGGCCATCTCTTCTATCCTCTCATTAATCTCATCGATCTGGTTGGTCAGTTTCCTCCACTGGTCAACCGTCAAGCTGATGCCTAAGAAAGAAAAAAGGACAAGATGAAAGTCATACACTAATGTGACTCAATTTATGCATGCTATGTTTCCTTTCTCATGATCATCTCAATCTGTGATGAAAAGGAAGAAATCTGTCAAGTAAATTATGAACTATTCCACTGCACATTGGGATGTCCCTGCCATCTTATTCTTTCACTATAATAATTCTATAAGTATGGTCCATCACTTACATCTAAATAAGGTTCGATGACTTTGACATTTGACCCTTACAGTTGTATCTCAACCCCAATTCTTTATATAATTCCTGTATCACTTCTAAGCCTAAAATAAGCAATGCACAGTTCAATTAGATAGTCCTGGGTAGAGTTATTGCTTTAAAAATGACACTCTTGTTTAATGACTTTTGGCCTTGACCATTCCCTGTCATTTCATCAGAATAATCATATTCCTTTTTTTTCTATCCTTCCTACTAAAAGATATTACCACAGAACTTTCTTGGCTGAAGTTATGGCTGAATACGGCATTTTCAGCCCATATATGTAAACTATGAAATCAGATTTTTTTTTTTCTGTCACCCCTGTGATTTTATCTAGCTCTTCATTTTTGTCCTGTCCTTTCAAATTATAGAGCCATTTGATGTTGCTAGATGATATCAAGGGTGGAAAAAGCATCTTTAACCAAACGTTTAGTAACCTTTGACTGTTGACCTATTGGTGGTTTGCCCAAAATCTAATTAGTACACCTGCTTTCCATGTAGCATACTTGGGCTAAATCCAAACTGTTTTCCATAAATCAGGTACACAAACACTAGGGGGAAATGAATAGATAGAGCTTCAAATATGATGCCTTTATCTCTGCAGGATGCTGAGGTATAAGTACAGGAAGTCACCCCTGTAAATTATCATTCTAACATTCACAAGATATTTTTTCACCTACATGGAGAAAACCACGTAATGCCAGAACAAAAATTTTGTTTCAGTTCTGCTTCAGTAAATTGTTAAAACTGCAAAAGGTTTTCACTTCGGGTTTGCTGCCCTGATTGCTTCATTTCTTTTACAGCAGTCTGCTCACGTACACCCTGTAGATCTATTCACAGTTTATTTTTGACTTTGTCTCCTATAATTACACCCTGGATACCAACATTTTCAAATCATAATCAGGGAGACTTGCAAAAAGCTGCCAGGGAGACACTTGTGCACTACATGCATCTCAGTAGGCAAAACCAATTCCCAAATCAGTGGGGTTTTAATTTTTCTTGTTTTTAAGATGTCGAAAGATACAGTGGTCTCCTGCGATAATGAAGTCCTCGGAACTGGCAGTTTTCTTTCGTTATATCGAAATTTCATTATAACTGAACAAATAAACAATAAAAAACATAAAGAGGATAATGTCAGGGCCTGAATTCTTATTTCGTTGTAAATGGAATTTCATTACAACTGTGTTCTTGATAACAGGAGTGCATTGTATATAAGTTTTTAAGGAAGACTGCTGCAGAGTCTGGGAGAAATTAGCAGCATCGTCATACCTTTCTTCCCTGGTTTAAGATCTCCAATTTCTGGCTCATAGTACTCTCTGATGTCGACCAGTACTTTTCCCCTGAATTCACGGACATTCACAAACCTCTGCCTTGAGAGCTAAATAACAGAGATAAATGGAGATACAAGAAGGAAAAAGTGCAAAACAGAATGAGACAAGCACAGCTGAGGTGACCAAGGATAAAACAAACAAATGACAAACAAGATTAAACAAGAACATCTCAATTCCTTTGCTTTATGCTGGTCTTTAGAAAAAAAAAATTATATCAATAATGTCATCTGGCAAAAAAAAAAAAAAAAAAATTGAATCCCACTAAACATAAGTACAGATTGTGTCACATCAGACTGAAGAGGGCGCCATTGCAGTCTATCATCTGAACCTCATTGGGTCTGACTACTGTAAATCAGCATAGATGCTATGGTTAGGACCCATCACACAGGTCATATGACAGAAAGTGTCAAACCTATTTGTGCCAACCTTAAAGAAGAGGTGGCCTTTATTGACAGGACAGATTCAAGGCAAATGAGATTTCATTACCACAGTCGTATCTGTGGTGATATTTTCAACATATGCTTATTTTAATGCACACACACTCATTGGAGATCTTAGAATGCTTGTGGTCTTGTCATTTAACAAAAAGAAATGAGTTTAAAGAAAACTATTTTATTGTTTTCTCGTTCTTCTCTGTATTTGAATAACATTGTGATTGGTTAAGCAAAGGTCTTTGCGTGAAATTAAAGGACAAGTTCACCAAAATGTGTGGATTGAGTGAAAGCAGCAATATTATAACAGAACACATTGGTGAAAGTTTGAGGAAATTGAAAAATTGGTTCAAAAGTTATGAATTTTTTAAGTTTTTGTGCAGCCATGGCTAAATGCAGAGAATACCACAAGTTTGGATGTCACATAATGAAGAACGGTACAAAGGAAAGTCAACACATTTTCACTTTCCTAGCATAATAAAACTAGAAATGTCGCTATGGCGACTGGTATGCCTCCGCCATAATGCATGATTCTCCTAATAGGTGTATAGTACATGTGGACAATGTGTGATGACAGTTTCACATAACAGGCAAAATATTAAAATGACATGTTTGTCACAATGTGTTGAATGTTCACCTTCCTTGACCTACAATGTAGGTTTAATTGGACAAATGGGAGAGCATACACTTGGGGATTTGAGGACTTTTACTTGACTTTGACCCTTTTATAAGTTTATGCATTGAGTAATTTTCAAGGTATGGAGGAAAAAGTGCAATTTCTGTATTGAATATTAAATTTCTACCATTTTCTCATGGCCTTTGACTCTTGACCTTTGACCCTAAAATCCATAAGAGAATCACTGTCAGGCAGAACATGCATAATTGTGTACTAAGTTTCAAGATAACTTGAGCCACTTCCAAGATGGAGGAAGAAACACTTTCACTTGATCTTTGACCTTGACCTTTGACCCCTGACCTTTGAACCAATGACCCCAAATCCCTAGATAATCACTGCCAGTCAGTACATGCATATATACTATGTTCCATGAAGATACCTTGAACCATTTCCAAAATATGCAGAAGAAAAGTGAAATTTTAACATTTTCACTTGACCTTTGACCTCATGACCTGAAACTCTGACCAGAGAATCCTAATTGGGTAGTACTTGTATACACTAAGTTTCAAGACAATATCTCCAGGCATTGCATAGACATGGAGGAAATAGTGAAATTTTGAGCATTTGACCTTGACCTTTGACCTTTAGCATGTGCACCCCTAAAGTTGATAGGCACAACTTCATCCCCTCATACACATACAACATGCCAAGTTTCATTAGGATACCTTAAAAGGTTTTTTTAGTTTCGCTGTCCACAAAATTTGATTACGGACGGACGGACGGACAACCCGAAAACATAATGCCTCCGGCACCACTTTGTGGCGGAAGCATAAAAATTTTTTTAAAAATGGCACGATTGCAGAACAGGCCCACGTGGTTTGATTTTTAATTCTTTTCTTTCATAGTGTGTGTGCACACACGCTTGTCCAGGTGCACTTGCATGCGTGCAGAGTGTGTGTGAGTGTACATGTAACAGCCTGCGTTTGACTTCCTTTTAGTTTTGGGGAACCTACTCTCACAAGTATCTGCTTCTATGTAGGTTTCCACTACACCCAATTTTATTCATTCGTCATGAAGGCAATATGCTTGAGAATGATTTAAATTGATTTTGTGTCATGTAATTTTTTTTTTCTGTAAATACTGAACTTATAATTTATGTGTTACTTTACATCTTAATGGATGGATGTTGTAAATACAACACTATATGATTTGTGTGGAAACTTAATAAATGAAATGAAATGAAATTAAATAATAAAAGAGCACTTGACTTGCCTCCTTCAGAAAGCAGGGGGAATAATATTACCCTAACATATGTCAGTAACAAGCAAAAGGGATGTGTACTTTTCATAAAATATGAAATATTGTGGAATTCTTTTAATATTTTCTTCAAATTGTCTTCACATGTGACATCACAAACTGTAGCTGTCTTCTCATCCAGCGATGGTGGTACTGAAACTTTTCATAACGTTTGAATGGATTGTCCGATTTCACAAATGCACAAATGTCGTGTTACAGGCATTACAACTTTGTCCACCTTTTGAACTCCCAATATTCATACTTCAACACAGCTCTTATTTTAGACAAGGCTATAGTCCACCATTGTCCACCTTTTGAACTCCCAATATTCATACTTCCAACACAGTTCTTATTCTAGACAAGGCTAAAGTGGGTTTGTGTGTGTGTGTCCATTCTTTAATAACCATAAACTACTTTGCCAAAACAAATTCTTACTAACATAAAATGCACACCCGCTCCTACACCATGTTTTTTTGTTTTTTTTTTCCCCAGCGAAGTTTCAGTTTTGGTGCGTAATGACGAGGGAATGGTATGTGTATAGCACATATCACACATTACCATGTATGATGTGTGTTATACAGACAAGTGAAAGTAAGAAACATACACTGTATCAGCATACTAACTTAGATGTGTGTTGAATCAATTACTTGTGAAGATGATAGGCCCCTTGCTTCACTGTAAGACAACACTATGACAAGAAACTGCATAACAGCACTATGACAAGAAACTGCATAATAACCTCTAATGATCCAATCATGTCTGATGTGTTTTCATTAATGGCTTATAAAGCATGTTCACTGCATTTGCCTGCTTCTGAATACAAGGTGACCTCTTCCATAATTCGGTGGCAGCTACCTTGAAAAGCATGAACTCTGCAGAATTTAGTGCAAATTGAGTGATTTATTAAGAGGCACTTTGCTTTAGATCTAAAATTCCTTGGAGGGGATGCACCCCATACTGATATCGTACAGACCAGAGGAGGTGAAATCAAGAAGACAGTGTATATCAGTAGGATCTTGAATCTAATACAAAATGTTACTGGTAGGCAATACAGCGATTGGTAAATACTGTATAAGTGGATATTTTCGCGCGACTAATCTTTCGCGCTCAGCGGGGTAAGAAGAGTTAGGCGTGTTTTTAATTCCGCGGAATCAATACCTCAACTACTTCAACATATAGCAGGGGAAAATATTTGCGTGCTTTTATTTTCACACTAGTTTCTGGTTGCGCGAAATGCGCGAAGATTTCAACACCGTGAAAATTTCCACTTTTACAGTAGCTGAAATGTGTTCTCTTCTTAAAAGTCCAGTAGTCAAGTCTTGCAGCTGAATGCAGAATTCTGTGCAATATATTGATTGATATTTCACTTTGCAATATTCTGGGTATAGTAGTAGTATATTCTGGGTATAGTAGTATAGTAGTCATAGAGAATGATATAGTCTCTTTGAAACCTCTGTGGTTACAAATAGTGCTCAGTAATTGTCCCAATCTTCTGATGAGCAGAGGCACAAACTTTACATATTTTATATGAAAGTATTAGCACTATCATACTTTCACAGGTTGCTCTTTCATGTCTATCTGTGAATACACACTGTAGAACAGCTGTGTACACCATCACTTCAGTGCTAGTACACAATCTTATTGTCAGTGCTTGATGTTGTTCCTTTGAATCCTATTCTATATCAACACAATGACATCAAACACTGTCACATATACAATATTAAAATGTGATTTAAATCTGAATCACAGTGTATAACTATTTGCATGATGTGTGTAAAGTATGTAAAATAAAAATATACCTGGCTACCTTTTCAACATCAGATTTAAATATGGAAAATTACCACTCTGTTGAAAATGCATACATTTTTTCACACGATATAACATGGAAGAGAGTGATGCATTTAAAACACTTAAAAACAGGGCAAAGTTCCATTGTACTGTGCAGGGAAATTATCTAGACCTCACTTTCACTCTATAGTTTAGGTGTCACTACATGACATCCCACTGCAGTCATCATTGTGTTTGCGTGCAAGCATGTGTGTGCACATGTGGACTATGGGTCCATGTGTACACTATGTGGAGTATAAGTGTGTGAAAATGTGTGTCTCTCCTTGCCTGGTTCATACAATTCCCTGTATCGGAATACTCTCGATTGAATCCAAAGCAATGGTGTGAAATTTACTGCGGCTTCCTTACAATAATAGGTGCATGTAGAAGCTAGATCGACATTGTGTGAGAGCTCTAGATGTGAAATGGCTAAACTAAGGTACAAAGGTTGTGGGGGGGTGGGGGGAGTCATAGAGTTGGCACAGAAAATCAATCAAAAAAACTCTAGAGATGACTGATGAGCTGCCACGACACACATGGCGGGCAGACTGCCTGACTTATTCGAAATTTGGCTAGGACCTTGCGAAAGCAGGATTACACATTCCACTGCTTTCCTTGATCATCTACAGGTTTATAACAAGCAAGACAGCCCAGTGTATAACGATCAGATACTCACAGAAAACATGCTGGACACATCGTTGTCGTCTGATGAAGCCTTCTTTGCCGGCTTCTTGGCTGGCTTGGCAGCAGCTCCCTTCTTCTGCTTTTTCTGGGTAGGCTAAAGAGAATGTTGGAGACCACAGACTGCAATTAAATGTACATAATCTCTGACAATACTCACCAGAATTATTCAGTATGAAAAGTTTCTCTTTTTTTTTTCTCACAAACTGCCCAGAATAGATTTGGCTTATAAGACACCTTACATTGTTGTAAATTCACTAAACAGTGAACGTAAATCTATCGATGTAATTCCAAAGAATAAAAACATGAAATGATATGGTTACTTCTTTCGATGCTCCATACTCTTAGCAGAGAATTACCGACATCCCACTATTTGCCACATTCTCACTGCATAAAGATTTCATGCTTGGTAATTCTGCATGCTTCAATTCTTCACTACTACATTCGAAGTTAACAATAAGGCTGTTCCTAAAGATGAGAAGCTTGCACATGTCTTGCCCAACATAGCTTCATCTAACGCATACAAAACATTATCCACTGGAATGAAATTCTATGTACTGTCCCCACGAACCTACATACCCTGTAGATTCAGTGGTGGGCACACATGCACACATATGTACCACTCGATTGGTCAGTGCTGACAAGGAGGTTTAAGAGATGGAGTTCCAACTGGCTGTAATTATTCAAACGGTTGTCACTTTTCTATTGATGTACAAAAGAATTCCACAGGTGCATCTGTGCCTTTGGTGACGGGGTTTGATGCCGCCGTCTTGCTGAGCAATCTGAAGATTAATTTTGAACGTTAACTTAATGTTGGCTATATTTTGCTTGTTTATCTATTAAATGAAACGAAATCTCCCTTAATTTCATTTCCACATCCTGATAAAATGCATTTACAAAATGCAGGAACGATACATACACAGTAGGACATTGCAACAATACAAGAAAAATAAGTCCAACTTACAAGGATTTTACAACAGACAAACACAACATAAAAGCAGCTATTTCAGTTTGTGGGGGGATCAACATTAAAGGGGAAGGCTAGTAACTGATCAGTGGGAATCAGTGGAAATGCTGGGAAATGATTGTTCCAATCATTATGGGATTCATTCAAGAGTTCATTTTATATCTATTGTTGTCTGAAAATGATTTGCTTCAGAACGGTTTCATATTCAAGTAATGTGCAGATTAATGCTCCGTCACTGACCAGGGACGCTAACCTGGAAGCATTAAACTGCACATTACTTGAATATGAAACCGTTCTGAAGCAAATCATTTTCACACAACAATAGATATACAATGAACTCTTGAATGAATCCCATTGGAACAATCATCTCCCAGCATTTCCACTGATTCCCACTGATCAGTTACTAGCCTTCCCCTTTAATGATAAAGCTCATTAAACAAAGGCCAATCTCTTCAAGAAATATGTGCAAATGTGTAAATCAGAGCTGTATCATGTGAAAGTGTTTAAAACTGTACCCTCCCAGAAAGCCGGTTTTATCATTTTTCCACTTAATTCCTCAAAATAAAACTGATATGGAATAATCTTCGAGTATAATTCTATATTAATAGATATATCAGATTAGTGGCCGGGCACGGCCAGTTGAGTAATTTTCATTTTCATTTCATCTTTTTTGCACAATTTCTATTTGCGCATCGCCGTGTCTTCACCATTATATACCACCTATCTTTTATAAGTAGGGGTGGCGAAAAGTAATTACCATCACAAAGACATATTTTCGTTAGAAAGTGACTGATGATTATGCAATGAGACATGAGTCAATTGTCTTCCTATCTGCGCGGCAGATCCAGTTTGCCACATGCTTCAAATACTTTCGAGTGGCGGCATCAAACGTGACTTCAAAGGAAATATGACAGTTGTGACTCCACTCTCTTGAACCTCCTTGGTGCTGATGACTGCTCCAGTGGTTCAGATTCTTCTTTTTTTTTAATCTTCAGGATTGTCTTTACTGGGAATTATACAATACCAATACTTAAGCAGAATATTTTTGCGGCATGATACTTTCATGAATTGCAGCTGACAGTCTATTTTTGTGGCATGAAATTTTCATGAACTGCCACTGGTATTCAGTGTATATATTGTACACAAGAACTTTTGTGTGCATTTTGATTTCACGAATCTTGATGGCTTTTGTGAAATTTGCAAAATTAAAATGCACACCAACATTTCTGGCTTTACAGTGCCACACAAGGTCCATGATGTGATTGCTTAATTAAGCTACTGTATACGCCATATATTTCGCGAGTCTAAATTTTCGTGAATCAGGAATTCCCGACGATTTCGCGAGCGGTTAAATTCGCGATGGTGGAGTCCTGTACTGAACGGAGAAATGTACATGCATACGTCATATTCACATCGGGATCAGAGTCAATATTTTCGTGTGTCTTTAATTTTGCGAATAGCACCCGACTCGCAAAATTCGCGAAAATAAAAAACTCGCGAAATATTCGGCGTATAAAGTAATTGGCTGACCTGAAAATCGTTTGCATACAAAGTCAAGCAACACGTGCATGTGCTAGTACTGTAGGCCTACCTACCTACAGGAGGTCGAGTCCCCAGTGTGTGTGCAACATTCTCTATACCCACATGATCAAACTCTCAACTACTGTACCAAACACAGTTGTAGTCTTATAGTGGGGGACATTTCTGGAAGTCTTGCCAATAATATGAATGCATTATTGTCTTAATAGTTTAATTTTATTAGTTATGAATTTTTAAAGCATCTGCGCAGTGTTGAATGAGGAGACTACTACAGTGTATGATGTCACTTACATACAACGGTATAAGGAAAATAAGAAGAGAATTTCACAAAACTTTGTTTTTTTAATAAAGTGCACATTTCTTCGACTCGTTACTGACGTATGTTAAGGGAAATATCATTCCCCTTGCCTTCTGAAAGAGAGAAATCGAGTGTTCTTTTTTATGCAAGAAAAGTGAAAATATGTTGAATTTTCTTTATACTTTCTTTATATCAGCCGTGACTGAGTAGAAACTTTATAAAGTCATAACTTTTGAACGGATTGTCCGATTTTCCTCAAACTCTCAGTGATGTGCTCTACTTATTAATATTGCTGCATTCACTCAACCCACATGTTTATGAAGGTGAACTTGTCCTTTAACGAGAGGCCACCGAACAAGGATTACTGACCCCAATATCATCACATCAACTGAGATTACAGAAAAGCCATGATGCGTGTGCATATACATATCATTGAAATCTAATAATGTAAATGCTAGACAGAAAGATCCGTCTGTCTGGAGGAGTCTTTTATTTTTTTGACGTTATCGCTCTTCTCCGTTTAAGAGGGGATCCGTGAAGCCAGACGCAGTCTCCGCGGAACATTTCCCCCGACGACCAGATACAGACCGATCTTTCGGTCAAATCATATGCATGCCTCTGCATCTGGCTTTACATTTAACATCAGAGAGATCTGCTCAATTTCACTTTTTACGCATCATCACACAAACTGCAAGCGTTTTACACTGAACTGCATATTCTGTCAATGGTCTCGTGTTTATTGTATTCTTCACTCATTTCATCCTTTTTCTGCTTCATTAGGGAATGACCGAGGAGAAGAAGAAAAATAAGTAAACTTAACAGTAACTCCTTGGCACCTTGCAGTGTTGGAAGAAAGAGCTAGCTGCTAACGTTAGAGCCTAGAGCATTCTTTCAATGTAGTATTGCATTATTGCAATGAGCAAGGTGAGGGCAATGTTGAGACAGACAGGAAACACTTGACAATTGAGAGGTCAGAACACCGTTCCAGGCTTGACAAATCATGCTTATTAACATCATAATTTTAATGCAGACGAACACAAAATTTACCTCGTCAGAGTCTGAACCGCTGGAAAGGGCCTCCTTGGTCTTGTATTTCGGCATGATTGTGTGCTGGTACGTTAGCTTTCGGAGACTTGTTCAGGCACAGATGATGGTAGACGTTTTTGAGTGCTATAATAGCCACGTATGTGTACAACTGTACCACTACTGTGTGTATAATATGTATGTGCGTGCTGTGTGCACGGGCATGAATGGTGGTGTACGTGCACAGCTCCGTGCTCCTTCACTTGCAGCTAAACACGTGGGCTTCTCTCGGCGATCAGCCCGCGAACAAAGCGGGGAATTCCCGCCTCGGAAGCACATGAAGCAATGCTTGCTTACTGTGGCGTCGATGCCAAAAAGGATGCGAGAGCCTGCCATTTTGGTTGCTGGATTTGGTACGCATTTTTTGCACATGCTTTATTACAATTGTGTAAACACTTGAAATTTGAGCGGGTGTCTGAAACTGTTTTCAATGGTGTCGCCATTGGGAGACTTGGCCAAGCGCCGGGGCCAAGCGACACTATCGACACCAATTAATATTTTCTATGCAATGGAATGTGGAATGCTATAATTTTATAAATCTTTCATTCAGAATTGATTCGAAAACTGGAACTAAGTGAGAATATCTTTATCATTGCCTGTAGGCCTAAATGAGCACTTATAGATTATAATGTGAATTCTGCTGTGAAATTGTGACTAAGAATGCAACGAGCGGCAATGGTAATAATGGTAATAATGGGTGTGTACAGTTCTGGTCGAGGTGGGGATCTATAACGTTTTGCGAGATATTCACAAACCATTCTATGAGATGTCAAAGAGCATGCAGTTCTCAGGGGTATCAAAAGTTTATTCGATGAAAATCGGTTTTGAAATGGCTGAAATATCCAAAAACAAGTTGAAACAAAGAGATCCTAATAAAGTTGTGGCATGTCGCCTTTTATTATTAGCACTTTTTTGGATATCTCAGTCATTTGAAAACCAATTTTCATCAAATAAACGTTGAATCCTTCTTAGAATTACATGCTCTTTCATATTTCATAAGAGGTTTTTCATTATCTCACTTAGGAATGTTCAAAACATGAATCCCCACCTCAACCAGTACTGTACAGTCCCTTTAATGACAACAATAATGATAACGATTATGATAACAATAAGGATAATAATAATAAAAAAAAATTATGATAATGTCAATGAAAATAATAGTAATAATAATAACGATAATAATAATAATAATGATAATAATAATAACAATAATAATAAGATGATGATGATGATGAAAGTAGAAGGAGGAGGCCAGGGAGGAATGAAGTTAGGCCTACTAAAATTCAAAAAAAAAAGAAGAACATGTAACTATGAAGAATAATAAAGCGTTTATAAGGGGGGGGGGGTGGTTAGGCCTAATGGTTAATAGGCCCTATACCTTTGTGAAATTCTTCTGCATCGTGTATAAAAACATGGAGGGAACGAACAAGAAATACATTCTCAAGAAAGAAAGGTCTGCAATACTTAGATGAAAAACGAAACTTAACTCATTTCACGACCGTCAATGGACAAATAATATGATATATGGAGTTTTGCTATATCACGAGTAGGCCTACTTATAAGCATGCAGAGAGGTCACCTCCCCAACTAAGCCATGCATGTGCTACGTAAAATGGAGCATAATTTAGATCTCAGCCACATCGAAAACAATGTCTTTTACTTTTCCTATTATACTCACGAATGTTAATGTGTGTGAGGAGGTCCTATGAACGTGAACACGGATAAGTTCATATTACCACACAACACATAGAGGTTAGCAATATTGTGCGTACACGTAATTTACAGATTTTTTGCACTGTAAAAAGTAAATTAGAATTACCATCATTAATAATGCCAGAATTATTTCCGGCAATTTAGAACCTGTGCGATACTCATATTGTACTCATATTGTCAGCACACCCAACCCAAAACGGAGAGAAAATGGTAATTATTACAGATATAGCCTTATAATACACGATATGGGGCCTGTATACATTATTACAAACACCAAATCAACAACCGAAGTAGATGATGGATGGATTTTTGCACTGTCGAGGAATCGACGTTATACAAAATACATAAAATTATTAAATCATACAAATACTCGATATTGCAAAAAGTATACTCGGTCATGCACAATAATATGCATTCAAAATGCGTTCGTTGTATAATATTTCATTATTGGACTATGAGAAACGCACTACTTTTTTGTCGTGCTTGTTATTTAATTCAGTAAGATTTTATGGTTGATACGAGATTGTGCAAAACTGCCCATATGATAAAAACATACAGACTGGACGACAGACCCACAGATAGGCCTAAATACATATAAGTCAATAGATATATTGATAAATGTCAACATCCGTTGTTGGTCAGACTAAGATAACCAAGATACGTTGTTGCATTTTAAGAGCTACACGGGACATCGTGTCATTTGGATATATAGCAGTTGTTATCCAACGCCCATCCTTAGTAAGAAAATCAATTTGAATGTATAGCCCTACCATTTTTGCAATTAGTATAGCGTTTACTATGGTTGATGATGATAATGATCATAATCATTTTATATCGTTATCATACTATAATTATAACTGATCATAATTATAATTGTTATTATTATTTGAATAGCCCTATACCATTTTTGCAATTTAGCGATTACTATGGTTGATGATAATGATCATAATTATTTTATATCGTTATCATATACTATAATTATAATTGTTGTTATTATTATTTGAATAGCCCTATACCATTTTTGCAATTTAGCGATTACTCGATTATGGCTGATGATGATCATAATCACAATTGTCATAATCATTATTATTATTATTATTACTGAATTGTTATGTATTGTTATCGTTGTTATTTCATTATCATTTCCATTATCATCAACGCACCACTTACAGCAGTGTAGGCCCTATAGCATGCATTAACTTCATAGTGTCTGAAGTCCATTCAAACCAGCGTATAAGAGCTAAAAGAAACATTTAACAATCATGTGACCGAATAGCCAGGGTGGCACTCGGGGAATATTGAATGTGAATTTTGATTTCACTATATAGCTGGTTATACCTAGTTCACACCGACGCCGAATTGATGGCGAATTAAATCGGCGAGCAAAGCGGCGGCAAAGCGTAACAAAGCTTAATTAAACCGTAAAGACCGTAGAGCGTGAGAAAGCTTTGAACAATTCGGGACATTCGGCAAGAGCGCCAAAAAATGTTAAACTGTTTAAAAATTTGAGGCGATCTGTCACGAATTGCGTAAAGCGGGGAGAGCGTATTAAAGCTTATCAAAGCGTCACAAAGCTTATCAAAGTTTTGCTCAAAGCGTAGGAAAGCTTAACAGGGACACCCTGTATAAAACATAATAAAATAGAAAAGGCAATTGAATAAAAAATAAATAGAAAAACTCTGTGGAAAACTTAGTATTCTGAGTTCTTCACAAAGTTTTTTTTTTCTATTTATTTTTTTGAATTATATTTCATTTTTTAATATTATACTGTTTTATATTTTTTCCTTTGTTTTATTTTCTTTGTTACAATAAGGGTTATTTATCTCACATATGAAATTGATTTTCTTACTAATCTTTTCAATTAGTAAGAAAATCAATTTGTAATAATAATTTGTAATAATCAATTTAACAAAAAATTGCCTATTTTAAAGATCTTTTATCACACACATCTAAATTTCAAATTCTACAACTTGATTTCTTTAAATTTTCACTCCTGATTTACAATAGTAGTATTATCTGATTTTTCATGGGGAAAAATCAATAAAGTCTGTATTTATATTATTTACAAGCAGATGAAATACATAACAACAACAATAACATCAATAATAATAATAATAATAATAATAGTAACATCTTCACAAGTACACATAATACAAAAATTATTTCAAACTTATATTAAAAATAAACAAAGTGTGCATATGGGAGAAAGTTCTTATTTCCAGACACACAAGTCTTTATCTTCATCATCTGCTTCTGACGATATCTGAGCCACTCCTTTCTTAACTCAATCAGGAAATACCAGCCCAGCCATCCTTTGTTGCCAGTCAACAGCACCCACTGGAGAGACGAAGTATTCTCTGAGATGATCTCGCTGATGTCTGGCATCCACAGTGGCGAGGTTCCCCCTTGCAGGTGGTTGCGGAACATCTTCCCAGTGAGGTCCTTCTCTCCAGGCCCCTGGTACGAAGTTGTGCTCTTCATCTTCGTGGTCCACCTCATTGGCTGCCAGCGCCACCCTCTTCCTCAGCAGGTTGTGGAGCACCACAGCAGTCTCCATCAAATCTCTGACGTTTTCTATCTTCTGTTCCAGTGTTCCCAACAGGCACCGGAATCTGTTGGCCAAGATGCCAAAGGCATTCTCCACCACTCTTCTCCCCCTTGAGATCCTGTAGTTGCGGATCCTCTGTTCATCTGTCATCCCTCTTCTATACTGTATGGCTTCATCGTGTAGCTCTTCAGGGCAAAAGCATCGTCACCCAGGATGAAGTAGGGAATATCAGGCTGATTTTCTCCAGGGAGAGGGCATGGTGGGGGCAGCCCTATGGACCCATCTTCTAGGCATTCGAAGAGCTAAGTCTGTGGATATCTGGGAGTCAGACATGTGTCCTTTACCTCCCAGCTCAATCCAGATGAACTTGTACTCTGCATCTAAGACCAATGCCAGCAGTGGTATGGAAAAGAACCCCTTGTAGTTGTGGTAGAGACTGCCTGTGTTTGCTGGCTTCTTGATGGCTATGTGCTTTCCATCCAAGGTACCAATTGCATGGGGGACATTCCATATCTGTTCAAACTGCTGGGCAAGGGTGCTTCATGCTTCAGGGGTAGTAGGTATGTTGAAGACCTCATCTTTATACGCCTCTACAATGGCCCTGCACACTTCTGGAATCATCTCTGATAATGGTTGAGATACCACATCTGAAACCATATGCCAGTGATCTGTAGTTGTTGTCCCCAGTGGCCAGATGTCTCAAGGTGATTGCCAGTTTGAGGCCAGCTGACAAAGGGTGCCTGCGGAATGTAGTTAGTCTCTTGCTTCTGGATGACTGGTGCCATTCTCTCCAGGATCTCATCGAACACCTAGGGGTCACTCTGGTGAAGTTTCTAAAGGCAACAGGGTCCTCTAATCTCAGTTGTGTGTCAAGGAGGCTAGTGTGCTGGCCGTACTGCTGTCTTCTTTCTTCAGTGAGCCATGGCCTGGTCCAGCAGCTCCTGATGAATGGTCTTCTCCCTCCTGCTGGTAGTTCACCCCCCTCTTGTCTTTGCTGTTCTTCCTCTCTCTCCTCCGCCTCGAGGGCTAGGATGTAGTTATAGAGCAGGGAGACAAAGGTCATGTCTACTTCATAAGATGGTTCATACTCTGGTATATCTTGAACTTCCATATCTTGTTCTTCTGCCAAAGATGCAATGATTTCGTCTATCTGCTGCATCTTTATAATGCTCTGGATCAGAGGCGGGATGCAATCGGGATCTCGAAATTTTCCATTGCGTAACAATCTATCAATGCACACGAGAGCTTGATAATCGTATCAGAGCGTTATTCAAAGCGTGATAAGCGCATCAAAGCTTATCAAAGAGTATAAAGCATATTACTCAAAGCGTGATTTAAAGCGTAACAAATCCTGATCAATCGGCATCAAAGCGTGAGAAGCCGTAGCGATTCGGGAAATAATTAATAGTCTTGTCGCCCAAAACGGGAACGAACTTCGTATCAGAGCTTATCAGAGCATAACATATCTGAGGAGATCGTGAGATTTTTTGAAAAGTAAACAAAAATGACGCCGAATTGATCGCCGATTTAAAGCGCGACATTCGGCGTCGGTGTGAACATAGCTTTAATGCACACGCATGTCTTCTGAATGCGAAGTCAAACGGAACTTTACTTCATACAGAAAGTTGGTATAAGGAAGCCCCAACGTCCATACTGTATTTCTGTTAAAATGTATGCATGTTCGTATTATATGTACATATAAGGACCTACGTATGTATAGGCACCTATATGTATCACTATAATATCCAATACGAGCGTCTCTGAGATTTATATCTTTAGCTCATCTGTTTCGTAATTCACTCATTCATTTATTCATTCAAGCCTCTCTTTTTTTTTTTCTATCAATAACAATTTTCGGTGAGATCTGTATTCATCACTTGAGATAAAACTATTTTTGGGTATACTATATAAATGATGGTAACTATAATAATAGCAGACAGGATTGAAGTTGCAGTCTTTAGGCAGCAAAAAACAAAAACAAAAACAATAGGCCTATACATAAAGTGAAATAACATTACCGCTTAACCCACGGCCGGATACATTTATTTTTTCTATCATAGTGGCTATTACGTATAAATAGTGATGCAAGCAGATCACTTATATTTCATGGCATACAGTGCACTCCCGTTATAACGAACACTATTATAACGAAATTTATGTTACAACGAATTAAGTAAAAATTCAGGCCGCAACATTATCTGCTCTATATATTTATTATTAATTCATTAAATGTTTGGTTACATCGAAATTTCGATAAATAACGAAAGAAAACTGCCGGTTCCGAGGACTTCGTGACGGGTGTCCACTGTTACTAGTATGCGTAGAAACATGCTCGTTTATTAAATAAGTAACTCTAGGCGTTTTCATCGGAGCACTATATACTCGCAGTCAACTCTGTGCATGAGTTACTGTCATAACTAGCTTGAAGAGTGATCACAGAAGTGTTCCAGCAGCTGAGCTCTCAGATATTTATTGTCTATAGTTCAATTCAATTTTTCAATTCAATTCAATTCAATTTCTTTATTTCCATCGAACACTTGAAGGCAGCAACATAAATATACAAGCTAAAAGTAAAGAAATTTACACACTATAAAGAATAGTTAACTAAATGTATGTTAGAATAATGTTTATCAAAACAAACACTGCATATACTATGAAATATGTAAACTAGTGAAAAAGAGATGGAAAAGAGTGATCCACCAAAAAGCACAGACTGAGCTTGTAGACGTGGATCCCTCGGTAAACAATATCTGTATGTAACATAATATACAGAATAAAAGTCACGTTGGATAAAACATTAGTTAACTGTTTATGATAAAAAGCATATTGTCAATAACAGTACTTTAATATACGAATTCAACATCAATATTGCGGCACAGACCTTGAGCCGCGTGTACCACGTATAACAGAAAAAAGAACAGGCAGAAGGGGGAGAAGCAAAGAAGAACTCTCAGGCAGAAAAGAAGGGAAGAAAAGAACTCTCTTATATTAAATTTCTGAAGTTGGAAATCAATCTACAGTAGACTGAAGATTTTGGCAAGGGACCAATCCAAAATTAGATCGAGAAAAAGATTGATTTCTAAATCTATTAGATCAAATCTATTAGATTGAGATTTTCAATCTAATTTTGAATTGGTCCCTCATCTCAATCTAAGGAATTTAGAGAGGAGAAGAAGAAAAGGAGAAAAAGAGAGTTCGGTGAGCTTGGTACAGGTGCGCTATTTCACCATGCAGAGTACAGAAGGGTTAATTCGCTTGCCTGTGTGGCTTTTCTTCTCCCGTCGTTTGGCTTCAAAATAGCAGAAATTCAACGTAGACCCTTCGTGTAGAGATCGGTGCATGCGTGTTTTGGGCACCCGTCCCGCTTCATCATGAATATTCATCATCTACATGTATCCGTAATAACCGTGGAAATACATGATTTTTACATTTCCCGGCAGCGATTTTTTTTTCCGTAACCCTAACGCGTCGAAATTGCCAATTGTGTCACTTGAGCAAAGACTATCAGTGTACTTGGCTGGTTTTGTACGCATGCGCTTGGACTTGTTACTGTACTGCTGTACAGTATGTACACATATACCAGTGGCATGGTCGTCTGCTAACACAGAATCAGATTCGAATGTGAATGGCACGCCCTTCAAACATAACAACGGGTTTGTGTGTAGGTGTGTGTGTGTGTGTGTGTGTGCGTATGTGTGTGCGTGTGTGTGTGTGTATGTGTGTGTGTGTGTGTGTTTACAAAAGAAGGTGATTCAGCAGCACAAGTGTGTGCGTAAGGCAGATATGGATTGGCTTGAAGTTACTAAGTAATCAGAAAGCATTTTCTGAGATATTCATGCAGAATTCTATGTCAAGTAATACGCTACACATGGTTATACACACTGTAGGCCTATATTGTACTGTGTGTAAGAAAAATACGATTTAGAAGCACAAGAGATAAGAATTCAGCTGCTTATTTTTGTTCAAATTAATTTCATTGTAAACATGGGCCTGATATCGATGAAATTCTAATGAAGAATATCATTTTTTAAAGTTTTTTTTTGTGTGTGTGTGTGTGTATCATTCTGTTCGCACTGCAAGTACACACTCAACAGTAACACGTTCCCATTAATCGAAGTTCCAGAGGAAAATGAGAAGTGAGGACACAAGTCGTACATGGTAAATTGGAGCTTTATTCGAAGACGTTTCACATGAGCAAGCCATTTAGCAAGTACAGTATATCATTTTACAAAACTCGGCACTCGGTATATCGTGTACAACATAAGCAGGGAGGTGACTCACCTTGCTGGTATATTAGCAGGGAGGTGAGACTAAAATTCTCTCACCTCCCTGGTACACGGGAGGGTGCCTTTTTCAAGCTAAGTTACAAATCACTGGTCACTTTCACTGACAGCGATCACTTGTGTTCAGATTATTTATGGGCTGCCTTACGCGGCAGCCTCAAAAGTGGAGTGAGCGTCAGGTGGTGTCCGTTGACAAGCCACGAATGATTTTTTTTTTTTTTTTTTTTTTTGGGGGGGGGGGTAGGATAATAGTGCTGATTGATATAATGATGTATACATGGGCCGTGAGGTAAAAGAAATTTAATTTCAATTCAATTCAATTCGATTTTATTGTCCGTTTCTGGAAATTTGTTTTGTTAGCATGCATACAAGTTACATCGATACATACAATATACAGAGCACACGTTTAACATGGAAACATAGACATGATAAACACACAAGAGATATACAGCAATAAAATGTCAATGTCATTGTCAGAAATATATAACATTAAAGAAATATTGATCTGTATAAATCAACGTTGTGTTGGGTGTGGTGTGCATTAACATACACAAGTGTGTAAATATGTATCAGATTTATAATAACTATATAAAACTTTTAAACAATATAAATTAATACATATTTACGTCTAAATAAGTGATTGTATATATAAAAATCTCGAAGGTTATTTACGTGCGTGTGTGTGCGTGTATATGTGTATACGTGTGTGAACGTACAAAAATGTAAGTCTATGTTTTTTGACAAAACCGTATAAATTACATCCATACGATTGTTCTTTTGTTTTTGTTTTAGAACAGCTGAGATAGTGTATATGATATACTCTCTTAAAAAAATCGAGTGAAAATTTTCACTCTAAAAAGAGTGAATACAAAAAAGAGTGAATTTCGAGTGAAATTGGAGTGAATTTTGAGTGAAAATGCTCATTTTCACTCATTTTAGAGTGACGTCAGGGATCACTCGGGAGTGATCCCTGACGTCACTCTAAAATGAGTGAAAATGAGCATTTTCACTCAAAATTCACTCCAATTTCACTCGAAATTCACTCTTTTTTGTATTCACTCTTTTTAGAGTGAAAATTTTCACTCGATTTTTTTAGAGAGTAGTAATTTGCTAGTCAACTGTTAGGATGGCGTTAACAGCTGTCTGTGAAGGGTTCGTGTATAGGATCGCACTTGTATAACATAAAAAAATCTACGGTTTAAAGATGTTAAAAGAAATGACAGTATTCAAAGAAGCATTGTGCCAACATCCATGTGACGTTTACATGAATGGTTAGTCCAGCGTGGCACGACATAACTACGTGCATGTATAAGGTTGAGCCAACATTGGTTCGAAACCAAGATGTGCTCCACTAGGAATTAATCACCTACACAGTGTTCAAATATTCATTCTGCCCCCCTACCCCGCAGAAAAGTGGTGTTTTGATGTGCTCGTCACTTAATTTATGAAGAGTATTTTGATGATTTTCTCATTCGTAGGCATTTGTAAAGATATAATTGAGAAATTTATTTGAAATGTATTTTCCATGATGTTTTGATGAAGTAATAGAACTGATGTCACAGAGGTTATTTGTAAAATATTTGGAGTGATTACTAAAGAGGATGAATTTAAAATGGAATACAAACATGTATTCTAAAGGTTCTGTTTACCGTTGAGAACAGTGATTTAAAAAATGTTCAAGATATCACTTTTGATGCATGTGTAGGTCATTCCACATCCCACCATATAAAACGTTTTCAATAAAGCATGAAATATAAGGAGATATCACTATTTTTCTCACTAAACCATAACTGTAGACGGTTTAATCTGGAAACATTTTTATCGTAACTATTGTACACATTTTGTATATCTAAAAATACATAACATCGATGATAATGGTTCAAATATTTACATTGGTTGTTTTTATCCCTAACGCACATTTAAGAACTACTTTGAAGCACCGATGCTGGGTTTTTGTTTCATATGCAAAAGGTAAATGATGCCTTTACGTTAGAATATGAAATTTTGAATACATGTACTTTCTTTTCTATTCTCTTGTATAGGAAGTCGCTGGAAACGTCATAGATTGCCTGATTTTCTTGATCGATTATAATTTGTTGAAAATTAGAATGATACCTTTCTTAAGAAAGTTTTCCTCAATCTTTAACCAACAATATGTTCCTATTTGCCAAGGGTTTTTTTTTTTAAAGAAGTTATCTTTAGTTTGGACTTCCCCTTGCTTTAGGTTTCAGACCTGTAAATTCATCTATTTCAACGTTTGACGTTGTATCTCAGATCAGCAAAAGTTGTCGATTTCTACAGCCTGGATGCACTAGGATGCATGCAGAAAATGCACAGAAATTGGTTAGGAAAAACATATATCACTAATACTAAAGTAGTCATATGAGCGGTTGAATTGGCAGAAAGGGATGGAACAAACTTTATGAACATCCCAGCTAGCAGACGGAGGTCAGAAAGACGTCTCAATTTGGTCGCAACTACATGGTCAAAGTTGTCGCAAGTCTGAAAATGACGAGAAAATGGCGTGATTTCAACGTCTCTTTGAAACGAATTTATCACGTCATGTTATGGACCTCCTGATGTGTTACGTCAGTTTTGCGACGTATTTATTACCTAATATTGGTGACATACTGATGACGTAAAATTTACGTCAATTTTGCGACGTAATTTTTACGTCATAAACACGTATTAATGACGCAATCTACGTTGGTTTGCAACGTATTCATAGCGTGATTTAGATGACGTCTTAATACCGTAATATATACTTTGTTTTACAACGCATTTATGACGTCATATGAGCGACGTATTAACGTGAAATTTTCTTCAGTTTTGCGACGTATTTATGACGTCATATTAGCGACGAACTAAGACGTAAAATTCAAGTCAATTTTGTGACGTATTATTCACGTCGTATTTACGACGCATAAGTGAAGTAAAATTACCGTTGCTTTGCAATGCATTTATCACGTCATATTAATGACGTATTATAACGTGAAATTTAGGCTACATTGTTTTGGGACGTATTTATGACGTTATATTAGCGACATGTGAACGTTATGTTCCCGTCAGTTTTACGACGTCTTTGGGACGTCATATAATAAGGCCTACGAATTATAGAGTTTTATAGTTATATCAGTTTTTTTTGCAACGTGTTTATCACATCATATATTGACGTATCATAACGTTGAATTTACGTTGATTTGCGACGTATTTATGACGTTATATTAATGACATGTGAACGTTATGTTCACGTCAGTTTTGTGACGTCTTTATGACGTCATATAATTAGACCTACGAATTATTGTTTTGTAGAGTTATATCAGCTTGTTTTGCAACGTATTTATGACGTATTATAACGTGAAATTTAGGCTACATTGTTTTGGAACGTGTTTATGATGTTATATTAGCGAAATATGAACGTTATGTTCACGTCAGTTTTGCGACGTCTTTATGACGTCATTTTATTAGGCCTACCAATAGTTTTATAGAGTTATATTGGTTTGCTTTGCAACGTATTTATCACGTCATATTAATGACGCATTATAACGTTAAATTTATGTTGTTTTGCGACGTATTTATGACGTTATATTAACGACATATGAACGTTATGTTCACGTCATTTTTGCGACGTCGTCATGAGGTCATATAATTAGGCCTACGAATTATAGTTTTGTAGAGTTATATCAGTTTGCTTTGCAACGTATTTATCACGTCATATCAATGACGTATTATGACGTTAAATTTACGTTGTTTTGCGACGTATTTATGACGTTATATTAGCGACATATTAACGTTACGTTTACGTAAGTTTTTCGACGTCTTTATAACGTCATTTAATTAGGCCTACTAATTATAGAGTTTTATAGAGTTATATCAGTTTGCTTTGCGTCATACTGTCGTCAGAATGACGACATTATCACGTCATTACTGTCGTCAGAAAGACGTCGAAACTGTCAACAATAAGAGGAATTTTTGTTCAAATGGAAGATATAAAAATGACGTCATTATTTAGACTTCAGAAAGGCGCAATAATTGTCGTTTGTTTAACATAAATAAGCAAAGAAAGCAGACATCATTTAGACGTCTTAAACTGACGCCAGAAAGTCGTATTTCTGCTCAAATGGATGACGTCGAAAAGACGACATATTTGTGACGTCTTTCTGACGTCTGGGTTGTTATACAAAGACGTCATAAAGACGTGTAAATTACTAATTTATAGACGAGACTGACGTCAAAAAAAAATCTTTTAGACGAAAATAAACAAAGATACTGTACGTCATATTAACGTTTCAAACTGACGTCAGTATGTCGTATTTTTGCTCAAAAGGAAGTTGTCCAAAAGACGTCATATAAGAGTCGTCTTAATGACATGTAAATCACAATTCTAAAGACAAGATGTACGTCAGAACGTCATGAGCACGTCGTTTACACGTCAATTTATATGACTTTTTAACGTATATTGGAAAAGAAAACAAGGAATACATCTGAAAGACGCCTTTTCTTCAAGAACAAGGGAAATGGACGTGATTTTGACGTCATTTTGAAGTCGTGGCCAGTTGGTTTATCAGTATTTCAGTTTAAGATCTAATAAAGCACTTGTCAGCACCTCAAGGTACAAATCATGATAAAAATCTAACCTACCCTACTCCTGCAAATGTCCTAAGCCTTATATCTATGTCTACCACCTATTCATATATAGTTGCTAGCATTGTTGTATCAGAAAAATTTGTAATGCTTTATGACATGGTTGCTAAACTAGGTCACAGCAGGCTCAATCTTGAAATATATAAATATGTGTTCATAAAACACGCTGAAGTTTGAATAACAAACATTTTTTAACAATAGAATGCACAATTTCTGACACTTTTATGATTATAACCAGAATTTTTAGTTTTTCAGACGTGAACAACGACCAGCTGTGACCTCGCTTTCATTTTCTTTCAGAATAACTCTTGATTACGATTTTTACGTTAGCATACACAAAACTTTGCAAGTAACGATATACTGCACACCTACCACACCCACACAAACACCTAAACACACAAACACACAACACACATTGCACGCACTCGCACATACACACAAAGACACACGCACAAAGTGTATGGAAGGTGCAATCATTGCACTTTCAGGCGCCCGCCCTCGAGTTTTCGGTGCAAAGAAAACACACACACACACACACACACACATTGCAACATTGCAGATAGATTCCGTACTTTTGTCCAGGCTTGGTATGGAGCTATATAGGACACCATAATATGATGGCTAACATCGTTTAAACGTATATCAGTTTCCTATAAATGCATATTATAAAAACGCGTAAGTAGCGTCTGTGACTCTGAACAGATGCTTGATGTTCCAACTTAATGAAAAGACCTTAAATTTGGCTAATATCGGGTAGATTAATTTTCTTTTGGTTATCCTTCACCATTAGAATAAATGAAATTAATTTGTGCCAAATAACAACACATTATAAAACGATCGTTTCAAGTCGCTTCCACAAATGTGTATTACTCATAAACTCATGAACCCACCTGGGAATCTGATACCAGTTAATGCCAGGTGATTGTTTCTATATCTAATATATCGATCATGAAGTTTCATAAAAAGTTACGAGTATAACAAGAACTCGAGTTTTGGAGCGCGCTCGGTAACCAGCTAACACGTGTGAATGCGGCTAGTGTTCTTATAAACAAACAAACAAACAAACAAAATTTAATCAGTGTATTAATATTCAATCATTTATCTTCGTTATCCATTGAATCGACTAACAATAAGGGTGCTAGGCCATGTGGGCATTGAAGGGAGGGATCGAGTAGGAATATATTGATAGTCGCAATGCTTATTTAGAATGATGAAAATGATGAAGCTGAAAATATGCAAGAGATTTCGTGAAGTTGTTGATGGATTGGTGACATGAAAAAAAAAAGTATTGATAAGTGCAATATGGTGGAGGAAGATTGCTTGTTGTAATTTGTATACGATGGTAATACGAGTAGCAATCATGGTGATGATGATGATAAGATGATATCCAGTTGTGAAATGATAGTATTTTTTTTTTTTTTGTTTTTTAAAGAATATTTTATTCTTCATCAATGGAAACATAATATACAAATAAATTGATACAAAAATCTCCGGACCAATTTTATAGTCCTTTTCAACATTGGATGCAACACTGATACCAAAACTTTACATCGGTTTAACATGTTTTGATACACTCTGGTACATTTTTTTCACAATCAATATATACAATCCATATAAACATCTCTTCTTTTCTAGTCTTACATTACTAATTCCTCAATCTCTTAACAATTTTTTTCTTTCATTACATAATAAATTCTATTAACTGAATCACTTACCCCAAAAATATTTCTTTTCAGCTTTCATACAATCCAACCTAAAATATCAATATCCATTGATTGAAGTTTTTTGTTAAAAAACAAAACAAAAACAACCCCCTCGCCACCCCCCTTCTCAATACCCCCGTCCATTCTCCCTCTTACTACCCCACCCCATCCCCCCTCCCCCTTCCAGAACCCCCATCACAACAAAACCTCAAAAGCAACTGAAACCTGTGTGTCCTGACTTACATTATAACACTTAATACGAGTGCGTCGAAAAGGCATTTCCTGGTGGATGCGCGGCAGACCATACTCTGTTAAGTAAACGTAAAGCAAATTCTCAATTCTTTTTCCAGTTTTCCCACTTTTGTAAATGTATTGACAACGTATTACGTATAACTGCTAATTTTTCTTCTTCTAACCTATCCTGCTCTATAGACGTTTTAATGAAATATTCCGTTGGGGGTGTCTTATTTTTTCCTTCCTAAAAAAAGCAATTTCTGTAATGATGTTTATGGTCGATCCCACAGAACTCTTTTCTGTGATCGATCCCTCAGTTTTATAATCTAATTGAAGCAATGATGGTAGTGATGATTGCTTGATATTAACGGAAACCAAAACCCAAAAGAGCAATATGGATTGAGTGAACGCAGCAACATTAGTGAAAGGTTGAGGAAAATCCGACAATCGATGCAAAAATTATTCATTTTTATAGTTTTGGTGTTGTAATCACTGGATAAGGAGACTACTAGAGTCCATGACGTCATGTGTGGACAACAATGTAAAGAAAACATGAAGAGAATTCCACAAAGAAATAATTTTTCATGAAAATTACACATTCCATCAACTTAATTGATGCTGACATAAGTTATGTTAAAGGCAGTAACCATTCCCCCTACTTTCTGAAAGCGGTTTTTATAGTATCCCCTTATCCAGTTGTACCAACATCAAAACGTTAAAAATGCATAACTTTTTCATCTTTTACAATTGTGCGATTTTCCTTTAACTGTCACCGATGTGTTTTACTAATGATGCTGCTTTCACTCAATCCACATTTCTCTTTGGGTTTGGGTTTCCTTCACTGATGGTCGTTTTGGTAGAGGTAACGAGGCACTTGATGAGGAGAACTATAGGTTTGGCAATGATAAAGTGAACATCAAAAAATATAGACCTATATATCTATATTGATAGATCAATTCAAACCGTACGTGATATTAGAATGAAAATGAGTTGCTGTTTGCTTTATAAACGCTGTTTCAAAATGCCTTTATAAAGCGGATTGAATTGATATATTAATATAGAGATTTTATCGATCGAAATCGATGATTACTCTCCCCCAGCTTCTCTTCCCTCCCCATCTTCATCTTGGATGTTAGTGCATGAGAATTTAATCATAATTATATCTTGATCTACATGAACCTGAACTAAAAAGGAGCCTACTACGCCTTTCTGAATCATTTTTTTAAAAAGCACAATCATCGTGAGGTTGGAGAAGTATAAACCCAAATTAACCAAGTAGTGTATTCATGTTACCCAATTAGACCTAATACCCACTTCGAATCTGATTCTCCGTGGCTTAATAAACATGATCAATGTTAACAATAGCAATTGCTGCAGTTGTACGCCTATATAGGCCTATATAATACTTATATCATAATTCATTCCAAGCTTAGATTTCCAATTTACTTTTGCAAGATATTGATGAAAACTTCGAGTTTGCATCTTAACAACAATTTGTACTCCATGACTGAATTTCTCTTTTCTAATGTTTTCATCGAGACACTCAGCGATTAGAAACATTGTAATAAGCGCTTTATAAATGATATTTATTATTATCATTAACAGCGCAATTAAGTCTTGCGAGACAAAGGAAAAGTGTCAGCAGACGGCGAACAAAACCACAGGAATACCAGTAGTGTAAGCAGACGGCAAAGCAGAACGCGATGCCGATGGTGAAGTGGAAACACGCACACACACACACAACACACAACACACACACACACACACACACACACACACAAAACCGTTGTTATGACAGTTCACAAGGCGGCGTGCCATTCTCACATTCTAATCTGATTCTGTGGTTAGCAGACGACCATGGTACTGTAGACGTCTATACAAGAAAGCAACACAAGTATCGCAACCAACTACTAGTAGTACAGTGATAGTCTTTGCTCAAGTGCCACAATTGGCAATTTCGACGCGTTATGGTTACGGAAAAAAAAAATCGCTTCCCGGCAGCGTTTTTACATTTTCCCGGCAAAACTAAACATTTTTCCATCTCCCGGCGAGACGTTTTAACATTCCCCGTAGATGCAATTTTTCGAGATTTTTATATTTCCCGGCGATACGTTTTTACATTCTATGGCACGTATCCAGCGTTCTGCCATTTACTAGTACAGTATCTTACTGCCTGATGAATATTCATGATGAAGCGGGACGGGTGCCCAATAATAGTGCTTACCCCGCGAATCGTTTTGTCAGCATCATCACAGCACGTCGGATTGACACACTACGTTGTACACACATAACCGCAGCACGAATTATACCACTGAACAACACAAACGAACGTTACAGCCATACAGCCAGCTTTGTACGCTTCCGGTAGAAAGAAGTTGATCTTCTTTTCACGTGTTATTTCGCATGTATATCGGACTCAAAAATGACTAGTAAGTATTTCGGTATTTCATCTAAATTATTTACGTACATATTAACTATGAAAATCGTTAAAACTGTAGCTCTGTTGTTTAAAAGTGTATAATTCATTGATCAGTTCGAGTGTCATAACTCTGGCGCGTCATTTGTCTCTTATAGCCTACGTGTAAACCTTCGCTCACCGACGAGTGTAGTTTCTTTCTGCATAAATATGACAAATCTCGGCAATTCTGTACCAGCCGAGCTAGGGTCGAATTTATATGGACTAATACATGTTGTTGTTGTCTATCAGGGTCTATCAGTCTAGAAATATGTCTAGTTCTGGATCTTTTTGTGAATGGTAGTTCACAGGTGCTCGCCATCAATGATTATAGGCGCTCCAGCGCGGCGCGCAGCGCAGGTCGAGGGAGAGCGTGTCTACTGTAATTACTACTGGGGATTTTCAGCTTGCGACACATGTTGCCATCGCTTGATGCAACACCTTTTACAGTCAAACCTAACATTAGGAGATATTTGGTCTCCAGACAATAGAATACATCACAAATCAAGATGGATTTGGGGAATGTCCATTCAAAAAAGTGTAAAGTACTATCTACTGAGAAGAACTCTAGTCATTTCTTGATCATAATTTTATAATTTAAAAATTATTTGTAATATTTCTGAAGCATTCATTGTATTTGTAACTTATGTAAGCTTGCAAGTACAACGGCCCTACAAGGCAAGGGATGTACCGTACAATGTAACTCCTTGAACACAGTTCTCCTGATGCTGCCTGGTAACCCACAGATCTGCAGATGTGTATACATTCACAGTTTGACCTCGATTATCCGATCTCCTTTTATCCGAAAATCTCTATTATCCGGACGTGTTCACGCAGTGAAGGACTTTTTTTTTTAATCCCCAAATTTAGAAAAAATAGTGACTTTAAACTCAAAATTCCTACAAAACTCGTACGATTTCCCTACAATATTCCTGACAGAACTAACATAAATTCACACCACATTATCATCGTAAAAGTAAGGGACTACAATTTTGCGCAGGCTAGCATAGATTACACCACGGTTGCGGGGTACGCTACCTGCCTAGCTGCCAGTGCACTGGGACGGCAGCTTGGATGGCAGCTATATTGTGTCTCCCATATCCGGCCAATTCGCTTAAATCCGGATGAGCGCCGGTCCTGACATGGCTGGATAATCGAGGTCGAACTGTACTGTATTCGTGTTTATCAAGAACTCAGTGAAACAAAAGCCACAGATTGCATCTTTTTTCAGTGAAATTTTATTAGTTACACATGTACAATGTACAATACAATTGTGTTTATACATTGTAATATGAGTAAGAACCTTTGAAAGAGAGTAGAAGCAGGGAGATGGGAAGGACCCTACATGTACATTTGTATATCATGTCACTGGATGTTTTTTTTTTTTTCTTGGCTGTGAATTCCATACTCGGAGTAGAGCATAAAATTTCAGCCAAAAACAACACCAGTTATTTACAAAGTTCTGAAAATTATGAATTCAGCAAAGTTATGAAAATTATTCACTCCAATTTTTGGAAAATAGACATCAAGTGTACCCCTCTACATAAAGTTATTTTTTAGCGCAGTGTAAAATCACATTTTGATTACCTGAATTACCTACAGTTGTATGATGATGCGCAGTATGCAGTATACACTGTAGTCAAAGACTTGTAGAGGGCCATTCAAAGGATCCAATTCTGAGCTTGAGGATGATTCCGGACATGATATTTCGTAATGGAATAGTCGACGTCTTTCACATCTTGTCCTTGCACCAGAATCACATTAATCATACCCATGATTCATTGTACATATTTGTACTGAGCAGACAAGAAAGAAAATTGGCAAATGAGGCTCAAATTTCGTATTGTACGGTAAAAGGTCATACATGAACATTTTGAACAATTCACACAATAAAATCTTGTGATAAATCAACATCTTCTTCTAAATCTGAGGTAAAATGTGAATTTCTGAGCGTTTGTACATTATTGTGTCACATTTTTTTGCAAGTTTCTATTCCCATGCAACGCTTTGCAAGGCTAGTCTACGAAGTCCCATGTGTATTGAATGTCATTAGTACACAGAGATGTGCATATCCGGAATTACCATGCTGTCCGGTAATTCCATAGTACAAGTGTACATGTATACCATCCTGAGTACATCAGAGATCACCTGTATAATGTGATGTAATATACTATAGACTTTAATGTCCTGCTCCTAATACCTACATGCTCCCTCATCATTCATGTTTGTTTGTTGTTGTTGTGGTTTTTTTTTAAGTACAAAGCTCCAGTCACACATGTATCCTGTGTGTGTTTAAAAGCCTTGCCTTCTAATCACAATTCACACGTACATACAACAGTGTACATGTTGCACTTTGATACAGTAGACCATCAATGGTGGACCGATTATTTCATCATTTTATTATAAAATTCAAAGGGATTTGTTGACTAAAAACTAAGAGTAAAGTTGAATCTGCTATTAAAAAAAAAAATAATGAATGGGCAGCTTTTGTTTTGTGACCACAGATTGTGAGAAGTGTGATGCAGAAGAAATTTACATAAACCATGGTTTAAATTTATACCCCCTTAGAATTCCACATGATTTTACCAAATAGCAGTAGTGATATTGGTTGCAACTAGTGTACACATGTGTGAATTACAGTTGTACCTAATGTGCTTATGTCATAAACTCACAATGCTGTTTTCCCCTATTTTCTGTTTCCTTCTTCTTCTTCATCTTCTTTGTCTTCTTCTTTCTTTCTTTCTTTTTTTATTCCCCAACAGGGGGAAATCAAAGAGAACTTGCTCGGGCAAAGAATCAAAAGAAGCAGCAAACTCAGAAGAAATCTGCCTCTGACCAGACTGGAAACAAAGGAAAAAGCCTGGAGGATAGGAAACAAAGGTAAAATAATTATGGTCAATCATCAATACCAATGGTTGTCCATAGAAAGTGAGGAACATACTGTAGATTCTGTACTTTGCCATCAACACAGAGTACTAGTAGTTTATTTCCAGGACTTGAACGGATCATGCTTCAGTGCAAACATCCTGGTCTCCCTATATGATGACATAAATGGTACCCCGGTGTACCAAATTAAATAAAAATCAGCCACTTCGTTGAATTTTTTTTTTTTTTTTTTTTATTAAAGGTTGTACCCTGGGTTGCCAAAAAGTGGGATATTATTTTGGTGCTGGAGCTAGCGCGCACTAGCCACTGCACTGGACTGCACTGCACTGAAGCACATGCTATTGCTAGCACAGTGTACCCACTGTGATTGTACCATGCATGCATAGTATAACATTCAGTGGCATGGGAATGACTATGTACACGCACACACAGCGCATGCATTTCTCTGCGGTTGTCCTCGAGTGGACATGAGGTGGCGCTACACAACGTGGTACCACGGGGTAACGTGTGATGCATCATATACAAGCTTGTAGTCCACACACTAGTATTTTGTACACACCTACACTGTACAAACATGTGTTCAAACTGTGTGAATATCGGTGCATACACCCTTGATCACCACTGCTTTATTCTGTTTTGCTTTTAGTGTACATTGGATCTCTCATGAAATTGATTATTTTCCTGAATTACACCTTTTTCTATTTGTTCAGAGACAGATTGTTCATTGACACCTTGAAGGGAGACTACACTGTATTGGCTCACATATGCTCTTTGTCCTGCTATTTGAATGTTCAAAACTGCCAAGAAAAATTATGCAAAGAAAACACAATGGGACATGTATCTGAATCAAGCAAATAAGACAGCATAATCCGGGATGCAAGTTTTCAGGCAAAACCTGAATTCAGGCCCTGGTAGTATCAAAGTTCAGGCCCTTTCTTGTAGAAAGTAGCTTCATTTAGATGTATTTCAGGCCCTCTATTTCATTCTAACTGGCATCTCTGCATAATTTAAAAGTATCAGTGTATTTGTAATAGGACATACAACTGAGGTGAGATTGTGTAGAAGTCAGTAGTTACTATGATGAAACTGTGGTCCATATGCCTGCTGCCATTTAACCTTTTGTTGTACATCAGCTTAACAGATGTTTATTCTTATTCATTTGCGTGTAACTGTCTTTCTGTATTTCCCATTTAGACAAGAGAACTTTATGAGAACATCTTGCCTTCTCTTTGTCGTGCATTTCAAGAATTAAAACTGTTGTTTCAGTCTGTTCCTTGCAAAATCAGCTCCATCGCTAAATGCTCAGGAAGTTGAGAAAAGAACAACTGTGAGATGAAATGCAGCAGATATTCATTGTTCAGTGTTGACTTTTCCAGGGAGTATGCATGTCAAGCTTTTTTTTTCTTTCTCTTCCTATTTCTCCAGAGATGCAGACATCATGAGACAAAAGCAATTAAAAGCTGCCGCCAAGGCATCCGAGCAAGGAACGTCGAAGGGCAAGTAATGGAGGAGGGCATGAGAGCACTGAACAAAGTCGTCCTCGAGTCACAGCTGGATTGCCAAAGGAAAAGAAAAAGAAATATCAACATTTAGATTGAATAGCAGCAGTCAGCGGTGCGTGACACTTAGTGCCACAAGGAACACGCCTAGTGACCAAGATGGAACAGATGCCAACTGAAGGGAATGGTAGCTATCAAGGGTTACCTCAGTTGTAGCCTATGCTAAATTTGATGATCACAATGCTTTGTTTCATTTCTTTAAGCATTTCACCTCACGTTAGACAAATTTGTTCTAGGTTTATGCATACTTGTGCATGTAGTGAGTGAACTTCAAATGTCTCTATTTTGTGTAGTGTTTACCTTCAAACATCTTAATATTTTTTCCCCTCTTCAGAATTTTGATGCAGAATTTGTATTTCAGGAGACTTAAGAGCTACAATGTACTTTGTAGTAGTCAGCAGCAATAAATATCACACAGGAGGTAGTATGATATGGTTTTAGTGTAAAAGCACACAAAACTAAATTCAATTACCAACCTAACTTCTTTCTTTCAGGATATGATAGGCAGAGATCCCTGATGCTTTGATAACTGATATTTGACAAATTTGAATTGCTCGAGATTTGCGATCACTCTTTAATATTATTATTATTTTTGTACTTATTCACAATTACCTTTAAAAATGGATTAGGAGATCCAAGTATTTTCAGAAAATGCATCATGTAGACTTTAAAGGCAGTTTTCTTCAAATAAATTTGGGATCATCAAGTTGTGACTTCTTTGCATATTTTGCCTGAGGGTCTGTCATAGATGCTTATCATTTATTTGAACCCAATCAGCATAAGCAGTAAGGTCTTAGGACTTGTCATATTGTTTCATTTTGCAGATTATGGTGCATGAAGGTGAGCCAGTCAGTCACAGTTGTGAGTACAATCCCAAAGCCAGCATTGATCATTCAGGATAATCAGTGCCATATGTCCTGGTGATGGTAGTTGGCTCTGAGATACTCACCGCCTAGTGTTTGCCAAGCTGGAAAAACAATATTCAGTTAGCAAATTAATGTTTAAATCTCACAATAGGCTGTAGTGTATCTCCACATGTCACTGTCATAGCTAAGGAGAGTTTGCTGGATTTTTTCCATACCCCTTTCAACATTTCTCTAGATTGTTTAATTGTACCTGACACAACCATTTGCCCCATATTGAGTTCATTTGTGGGATTTTTTAACAAACTTGTAGATATTTTTCACAGAGACAGTCTTTTCCTGCTTTTGAATACATGACCTATGTCACTTGACACCCTGTACATACCAGATTTTTATCAGATCATGAATTTAATTGCAAAAAAAGTGTTTATCTGCCATCATTTCTGGAAACTGTTCAGAACCACAACTTGGCAAAGGTCACATACTGTAATATTCTAGAACTGGCTCATTACACATGTACTGTTTCAATAGTTAAGGCAAGTGATGCACTTATTCGTTGTGGATGTTTGATGAACTGTACCCCCATTTTGTTGAACTGTACAGTTGTATAAGTTTTGTAATGTAGATATACATTTGTATGATGTACTGTTTGCTTGCCCTGCATCGTTGCTCTGGCGCGTAAAAAAAAAAAAATCTCCAAGCACTGGTTACACAAAGCGTAACATTGACCCTGAGGTGCAGAAATCATACATGTTGCGTATCACGAGACTGGCCCTTATCAAAGCAATCTCAGTTGTAAGGTTGTATGGACAGATTTGTACCTAATGTCTGTACATTGTAATGGAAACAGTGAAAACATAATTTAGATATAACTTCTGTTCCTACTCCCATGTGTGAATGCCAGCTCATCCTGTTTACATTGATATTTATGTTGTGCTGCTCAACTACCGATGAAATTAGTCATACGTGTATTTATCAAAATAATGGTGAGCAAACTGGTAAGGTGATGACCACTTCATGTCTATACATGCATGTATTTATTTCTTGTCAACTTGGATATTTGGCATTATCAAAACCCACAACTACATAAATGTGTTTGCTCTATATTTGATACCATTTTGCAGGTTAACTTCAATATTTTGAGTGAGATGATGCAGACTGGTATCATGTAATCTTTTCATTCATATCTCCTGCAATGGTACCAATAAGAACACTGGTAGAGAAACAGTAGATGTAATCATCTTTGCTGTGGGGAAACTGTATATTGGTGTATCTATGCTGACTACCACTCTATCTTATTTGTAATGTGTAAAGAAAATTATTAGTTGAGCTTCAGTTCCTTATTGGGTTCACATTTACAACCAATGGCCAGCTATTCTCTTTCACATTTTACCATGTTTTCTCATAGAGTGAATTCACTTCATGAGACATGCCAATAAAGACTCATTTACATTTTTCTTGTAATTCTAAGCTTGCCATTACTTGGTGTTTTCTTAATGTAATGATAACTGCTTGTGCAAACTTTGAACTCATACACTTGTTCACACAAAAGTTTTGTTTGTATGTCAAATCTAAAACATGTGTATACATGTACTACTATATTCTGGTTATATTCTGTGTAAATATTATGTGTGTGTATTTATATGCACACACCCACACCCACAGACAGAGTCACATAGACCACATGTACAAATCTCTCTCTCTCTCTCTCTCTGTATATGTTTATATATATATATATATATATATATATATATATATATATATATATATATATATATATATAGATATGTGTGTGTGTGTGTATGTGTGTGTGTGTATGTTAAATATATGCAGTAATTACTAGTACATGATTATCTTGATTTGTGTAAATGCTATGTATGTTTATATTTATATGTACACACACACGCACACACACACAGACAGACCACACATACAAATCTCTCCTCCCTCTGTGTTCTCTCTCTCTCTCTCTCTCTCTCTCTCTCTCTATAACGAGAGTAAAGAAGAGGTGGTAGACGTTGCTTTTGAATCCTCGCAATTTGATAATGATGATCAAGACAATAGTCTATTGTCTTGATCATCATTATTTTTTGTATATGATATCCATGTTCTGTATTTTGTCCGATTTGTCCTCAGTCTTGACAAAGGGCAGAGCCCGAAAGCTCGAAGTAAAGTCAAATTGCGAGGATTCAAAAGCCTCTTCTACCGCCTCTTCTTTACTCTCGTTATACACACTACTAAAAGATGCGACGGCCCAGGGGTTTAGCAGCTGAAGACGCACGACTCACAACTATATTATATTATATATATCATGTGTGTGTGTGTGTGTGTATATAATACATACAGTAATTACTAGTACATGATTATTTTGATAAGGATTTCGCACACTTATCAAAATAGGGAAATGATATCTCACAGGTTGTCTGTAGTAACAATTTTACGGTTCACCTAGCTGCACAAGGCATAGACATACGTACATGCAGATACAGTGGACTCCTGTTACAACGAATTCCTTATAGGACCAGCAGTTTTCTTTCATTATAACCGAACAAATAAACAATAAGAAACATAGAGCAAATAATGATGCGGCCTGAATTTTTACTTCATAGTAACCGGACTTTCGTTGTGTTCCTCATAAGGGGAGTGCACTGTAGGGCCTACATGTGCATATCAACAATAGTAAATAGAAATATACAGTTTGTGTGGAGGTAATTGTAGTTATAATGTATTTTAATCAAAAAGAAAAAAAAAAGTTGCAAGGGGACAATATGAAACAATTTGAATAAATAGACATAATGTATGCCTGCTGATTAACCTAGGCATCCACTGAAGACAACATCATTTACAACAAAAGTAATAATCTTTTGACACCATACATGAAATACATAATAATATACAATGCACTTGCCATCCAGGATTGTTTGTTTGTTTGTTTTAGCATCCAATATAATGCTCGAGTATTCTCCAGCAAGGACTCATAGTAGGCACTGATCTTTATGTTGTAGTTTTTACAGTGCTCATAATGATAGGTGTTGAATCTTGTAGATGCCAGTACAGGTATGGGAGATGGGTGTGCCTTATTTGTACACACTCAAAATACAAGTATAGACCTCTACTTGGTGGGAAATTCCGTGCTGAATGAATGGTATCGAGAGGATATATTTGTGGCATCAGAAGCAACTATATGATCACAGGAACACCTCCATATTCATTTTGGGCGATTTACTAGCGGTACTCTTGTGGTAAAAGTGAGAGAGGGAGGGGGAGAGAGGGAGAGAGAGTGAGGGAGAGGGAGAGAAATGAATGGTGATCCTGAAAGTAGGGCTAATATGTCATCTACTATTTGTTTGTGACTTTTTTTTTAATTCAAACATAATATTTCTAATCCAGCTTGTAATAAATGTTTGTAACCTTATCTCAGTGTACTATACATCACGGCACTCCCTTGAGGAACTAGAAGATGGCCACCGACGCAAATAGATAGCTGTGTACATGTATCTGCACGTGGTACGCAAATAAAATTACTCGTACCGTCGTCTTTAGTGTCTCGAATCGAGACTACATCTTGGATCACATGTGTATTCTGTTTATATTGTTATTGGTGGAGGGGAAAAAAGTGTTAGAGCTTGGACGGTTTAACTGTGTAGGAGACTAGTTTATCCCGTTCTTTACCGAATGGCTAATGGAAGAAGCAAGATGTCGCAGGTAAATGCCAGTGTGAAAATTAGTGGCAGTTTTTCTCATAACTTGAGCTGCGGATTTGTGCGGATGGATGTAGTCGCAGATGATGATAAAATGTCGTCGAGGGTAGCCGAAAAACTACTTTCAGTCCGATGTATGTATAATGGTGTTAGCACTGTACGTAATTTATATACGCAGACTAAATAACACCGGCTACACAGTTGTAAATTACTGCGGGAGCCGAACGCTTCACGTTCGGGCTGGTCGCAGTTACCAGATTTTACCACCAGACTTCATTCAGTAGCCTAGGTCATATCAATTTACCACTGCCTACTAGCTAGGTTTCTATCATAGAGTGCCTAAATTTGTAGTCTCTGGACACTCACGAGAGTAGGGTGTAGGCCTAGCCTGACCAGACACTGTGCTGCGCACAGGGTCTGACATGTGTTAGTGTTTCAACGTTGTAAACGACCGTCACTATTGACGGCAAAATCACATAAAATACCTTTTATTTTGTATGATTTTAAGAGTAATATAATTGCAACACTTACCTACAGCATATTTTCCTGATTGTTGAGTTGAATTCGGCGTTTTGTTGGTATCCAGACCTTATTGTTGAATTTTTCGGAGTATAGATCGTGCGGTGGCATCTTTTCCTTCGAGAGCTTCAAAAAATCAACAAACTACCACGCATGCGCATTCAGAAGTGGTTGCTTTTTACCTACGCCCGTGCGCCCGTGCGTTTCATGTGTTACGTAAAACTTGTAGTAGATCCGCGCATGCTGCACCGGCAATGATTTGACCTTTTTTAGTCGGGGTCACCCGACTATCTCCGACTACCTACGTTGTAGTATACGAGAGTGAATGCCATTCATATAACACGCAGATGAGGAGTGAAGCAGTAAGGACGTTTGCAGACCTGATTTCAGCCATAGATTTCGGTAAGTTTTCGACGTAATTAAACAAAAAATCGCATACCGGTTATTGAATGATGGTCATAGATTACGATAGTTCCTTATATTTTAGTTTTCCACGATTAATAAAGATATTCATGAAGGAAACAGTGAACGATAACAACGTCCGCGAAGGAAAAGGGGTGCAGCGCTGTCGCGATTCGCGACAGCGCTGCGTGTAGTTAGGTGTAGGCCTAGTCTGTACTGTAGATCTATCAGCATGATCAGTCAATCATAGATTGTAAAAATGTATGATGACCAGACGATAGATAGGTTTTTGCTGTATCAGGCGGTCAAATTTTGGACGGTGTTATGGTCAAATTATGGGTGGCTTGCATTAATCACCGTTCATTTTGACACAATGCTCATCAGATGATCAGTGGACAGTCATAAATATTTCAAAGTGTTGCTGTTTAATGTATGTACCAATGTAGACCAACCGCTATATCTAGACCACTCAAGTATGTATTAATGTTATGACTTATGCATAGTAAAACATTTTGATATACCATTATGTCACTGAGAGCCCCTTGTTGAAATTATTGATTCCAAAGTGACAGGGACAGCACCATTTTCTAAGGGGTGTATAGAATATTGCTCGTCCTGTCACCATGGTCAGGAATACTTCTACTTCTATGGTGCTTCTCAAGCTCATCAAAGCCTGTTCAGCAACTGGATGAGGGTTTGTGGTGTGGTGCTTCAGACAGTGGATGCCATTTGTGCTTTGTGCTTGTGCAAGTAAAAAATCTCTGCCATGCTTAATTGGCTTCTATGACTCTCTTGAACTGCTCAACAGAGGGCAGTTCAATGATGTGTTGAGGAAGCCTATCCCAGTCTCTAATTGTCCTTGGGAAAAAACTGTATTTGTAGGCATCCAAGGTAGAGCCGGTTCTCATAAAACGTTGATGTTGGCTGCTTCGTGTTGTTCTTTGTCTCTGTTTGAGGTAATGTGGTATAGGTACTGCAATTTGGTTGTTTATTGCTTTGTAGAAGGTAGTGAGTCGAGCTTGCTTTCTTCTGTCTTCTAGGGTAGGGAGACAGATACTTTCCCTCATAGCCGTGACACTGGCCTCTCTCTGGTAAATCCACCCACATACAAAGCGAACAGCTCTCCTTTGAATTTTCTCCAGCAGGTCTATTTGGTTTTGCTTGTAGGGGTGTTGATGCATACTCTAACTTAACTACACGCAGCGCTGTCGCGAATCGCGACAGCGCTGCACCCCTTTTCCTTCGCGGACGTTGTTATCGTTCACTGTTTCCTTCATGAATATCTTTATTAATCGTGGAAAACTAAAATATAAGGAACTATCGTAATCTATGACCATCATTCAATAACCGGTATGCGATTTTTTGTTTAATTACGTCGAAAACTTACCGAAATCTATGGCTGAAATCAGGTCTGCAAACGTCCTTACTGCTTCACTCCTCATCTGCGTGTTATATGAATGGCATTCACTCTCGTATACTACAACGTAGGTAGTCGGAGATAGTCGGGTGACCCCGACTAAAAAAGGTCAAATCATTGCCGGTGCAGCACGCGCGGATCTACTACAAGTTTTACGTAACACATGAAACGCACGGGCGCACGGGCGTAGGTAAAAAGCAACCACTTCTGAATGCGCATGCGTGGTAGTTTGTTGATTTTTTGAAGCTCTCGAAGGAAAAGATGCCACCGCACGATCTAAACTCCGAAAAATTCAACAATAAGGTCTGGATACCAACAAAACGCCGAATTCAACTCAACAATCAGGAAAATATGCTGTAGGTAAGTGTTGCAATTATATTACTCTTAAAATCATACAAAATAAAAGGTATTTTATGTGATTTTGCCGTCAATAGTGACGGTCGTTTACAACGTTGAAACACTAACACATGTCAGACCCTGTGCTCAGCACAGTGTCTGAACTGTGATCGTACTAGGGTTATGTAGGCTAATTTCTTGATGTCGGTAGAACATTTTCCAAGGTTTCTCCGCAAGAATCCAAGGGTTTTCCCAGCTTTAGATGCTACAGCTTCAATGTGAGGTTTCCAGCTTAACTTCTCATGGAGTTCAATACTTAATTTCACCTGAGGCTCAAAATAGTGAATGATTTTTAAAAAGTATTTTCTATACCCTCAAACAAATCTTTTTGAAAAGATAATGAAATGTTTTCATTTCCAAATGTTGCTCTAGTTTGGTTGTTTGTTTTCACATATTGCAGCACAGACAGACAGTTTATACCTAGTGCAGTGGATGTGATTTCACACAATGGTCTATGAGACCGATACAGATAGCACTCTACAAATGCTACCCCGTATTTGTGTACGGTAGTTCGATGTGTGCTCACATGCTACCCCTAAGTTTATGTATTTCACCCTGGATGTTGATTATTGTTTTCTGGTCATCTTAAAGGGAAGGTAAACCCAAAGAACAATGTGGATTGAGTGAAAGCAGCAACATTAGTAGAACACATCAGTGAAAGTTTGAGAAAAATCGGACAATCGATGCAAAAGTTATGAATTTTTAAAGTTTTGGTGTTGGAACCGCTGGATGAGGAGACTACTAGAGGATATGACGTATGAGTGGACAACAATACAAAGAAAATATAAAGGATATTCAACAAAAATTCACTTTTCTGGAATTATGAAAGAGCAGTGGACCAACCGCTTTCAGAAAGCAGGGGGAATAATTGCTACCCTTAACATATGTCAATATCAAGTTGATGGAATTTGTAATTTTCATGAAAAATGGATTTTTGTAGTATTTTCTTTGTATTTTCTTGATACTGTAGTCCACTCATACGTCATAACCTCTAGTAGTCTCCTCATCCAGCGGTTCCAACACCAAAACTTTAAAAATTCATAACTTTTGCATCGATTGTCAGATTTTCTTCAAACTTTCACTGATGTATTCAACTTATGTTGCTGCTTTCACTCAATCCACATTGTTCTTGGGGTTTATCTTCCCTTTAAGTGCTACTTAGTACAATTAGGTGTTAATTTATGATGAAACTTATTTATTTCTTTGTGCATGTGTGAAAATAAAGACTTGCAAGTTGTGAATAGGAAGTAAATGATAATGATATTAAATAACACTTATAAAGTGCTTGATACAGTCATTTCTAAGAGCATTGATATGGAAAAAATATACAGCATTATGTACATATTGTGCATATAATATACGTGTGACAACAACAAGAATGCTGATTAGGATTGAGTGAATAGATAAGTTTTCAGCAATGATTTAAACTTATCAACACTTTCAGCATTTCAGATGTAAAGAGGGGGTTTGTTTCAAAGAGATGGAAAAAAAAAACAGAAAATGCCCTATCACCATCAAGTGCGTGGACCATGTGATAGCTGCAGAGTGGAGGAAGGACAGAGAGAACGGGTTGAAGTGGGGACGAAAAAGAAATCAAGTCTTTGAGATAAGATGGGGCAAGATTATTACAATATACACAAATAATAATAATAATAATAATAATAATAATAATAATAATAATAATAATAATAATAATAATAATAATAATGTAACAATGGAAGCTCTAGCATGGATGAACCACATGTAGACATGTCATGGTCAAAGCACTTTGAAAGTGCAGTCTGCAGATTTTTATTCCAATGTCATAATTTTTCAGCCCCATCCATCAGCCAGTGGCAAGCAGATGGAGGCAACTTTTTGGTTCCTACTGTTTCTTCATTGGGTGAATCTTATCTGGATGCCTAAGTTATAACTTTTGCTGATTTTATCTTGTGGGCATCTTTCCATAGAATCAAGTGGAGATCCTCCAGGATGATCAGCCGTTGAACCCCTACACAGAAATCCAGATTCTCCCCGATCACACAGACTTGATCAAATTTCTTCTACAGATAAGCGAGAATAAGTAAGTATAATCTTGATGTATTGTATGACTGATTTTCTTACCCAGTGACAAAGAAACAGAACACCTGACCTCTGATTACTTTGTTTGTTTGTGTGTTTATTTGTTTTTTATTATTTTGTTTCACCTGCAAAAATCTTCCACCATCATTTATTTTCCCTGAATGTCATTTTTATTTGACTATCGTATAACACAATTTTAGATCGTTACCAAACAAGCTGCAACAAAGACACTTGCTCACTTAAGTATACACAAGCAACACCACCTAATTCATTTGTGTGGATGTTTCTTTCCAAATTTCAAACACTGTGCAAAAACATGTCAATTTAAAACAAAGTACTTTACACATTAGCCTGAAGATTGGGTTCATTTTTTTTTTTTTTTTTTTTGGTTCTATTCTGAACAAACTTCTAAGAGGTTTGTGATGAAGTTGCGACTTCTTCCTTTTATAAATTTACAATACAGAGTGAAATACAAAATAATCATTTTAAATGGATGTGGATTAATGCAGATTATGTAGAGAGAAGAACCAAGGTCATATCCTATTACAATAAATCTATGATGGCAGGTTCTTGTCGGTATCAGACGACAACACCGGTATAATATGGGACATCACAACCTGCCTGAAATGCAGCACGCTGGTGGGACACACCCGACCCATCACATGTGCCACCCTTGTGGAGCCCACCAGTGACGACAGAGCGCCGGGTGCGGAAGTTCCTCCCTCCAGTCCCTTCCTCCTCACGGGGTCATCGGACAAGACCATTAGGCTGTGGAGTACAGAGACGGGTGCCTGCCTTCGAGTGATCTCTGAACACAACGCTACTACCAAGGTGAGGTGTTCTACATGCCCTTGGGACATGAGGTGGAGGCCCCAGGTTGAGAGAGTCACAACCCAGAGCTTGTAAAAAGATGTCAGTTCTGTTCTCAGAGAGGAAAGGAATCAAACCCAGTTTGATGGGCCATATAATACAGTATGTCCCCCAAAAAATTACAACTGGATTTTTCCATTGATAACTTCCATTATAAGTAAACTATGTAAATGCTACTTCAGGGTCTTAAGATGTAACATCTTGGCTCTGTTTTACAGAAAACCCATTCAATTTGGTTAAGTGGTCACAGAGAAATGTGGATTGCTGTAAAGCATGTCATGGGTCTGAATGATCCAAGTGTAGCACTTGGATGCTCTTGGAACTGCATATTAATGTCTGAACACAGTGGACTGAACTTGGAGGGAACAGATTCCTGACATGCTCTTCAAAAATCCTCATTTCTCTTTGACCACTGAAGCAAATCGAATGGGGTTTTCTGTAAGATGTGGCAAATGGGTTATAGTTTCATACCCTGAAATTGTATTTGGATTGATTCACTATTTTTAAAGTTATCATTGTGGAGGGTCCCGTTGTAATTTTTTTTTGGACATAGTACACTGTATCATACTTGCCAACTCTACCGCTTTTTAGAGGTTTTGATACCGCTTTTTAGAGGTTTTGACCGGCTACCAATTTTCTCTTCTGATCTACCGATTTTGTAGCAAACCTACCATAAAATGAAATGGAAGTCATATTTTCCCTTCATTGTGCGTTGATTCCCTAAAATAAGCTAGTAATTAGAATACTAATAATGATTTCAAGGAACTCGTTCCTCAAAAACGCCGTATTCAGCCTTCTAATATGCACACATGTATGCACACTGCAGTGGCGCACTCGTCTCTATCATATCTACGTGCGTGCAAGACTTACTGTACACATGTACGTGTAGCTAGAACCACACGTAATAGTAATATTTTGGTAGCTCACGTTCTGCAAGAGTGAATGCTACGAATGGAAACCCTCCCAAACACTGCAGAAGAGAGCAAAGTCTGCCACGTACAGGAATCTCACAGCCAGGTCATCTGCTAATTAATTTAGATTTGGTGAGGGCAACATTATGTCTTATTCATCACACTAGCTCCACCATAGAAAGTACACTATAAGGGGATAAGTATTTGCCAATATGTTTGATTACTTTTTCACATATGCTTAGCCTACAAAAATTATTTACCAATATTTTGTTTTTATATGCATAGTCTACAAAATAGTTCATAGATTTACATGGATTATATGTTTTTTTATCAATACCAAGAACCCTGTAAAAAAGTTGAAATGCATGCACCAAATCTCATATTTTGATATTGAAAAATAAAAAAAGTCCACACCGTGGGAGGGGGGACACTCCCCTCCCACACCCTCCCCCCCTCGCGCGCAAGTGCGCTTGGGCTTGGTTGCTTCGCTCCCTCGCAAAATCTACCCCTTCAGGATTTCAAAATGTTGGCAAGTATGCTGTATATATGTTGCCTTGTTCTCTGGTTTCTAGTTATACGCAGCAAATAGTGTCACGCAGGTGTATTGCACTGTATAAAAAATTAGATTTTAAATACTTGTTTACATTTTCAGTATTCTCATCAGATTTTTTGCAGTCTTTGTACTCTGATGTTTCTCATCACAGACCATGGTCTGTCCTAATGATTGTAGTATTTTCATGGCATTGAAAGGGAACATTGTACTCATCAAGAAGAGCGCAATTTTTAAGGTGAAAATGGTGGCTTTACCACTATGCTTGAACGAACAAAATAATGTCTACTCACATTTCATATTTGGGTAAATGAAAAATAATGTAAACACACAAAAGAGAAAATGTGTGATTCAGGAAATATGAATTTGGTTCATATTCTTAGGCTTGTAGAGGATCCTATCAAAACATCAGGGAGTACAAAATAGAGATATAAAGCTTCATATGACGGGTACTCCTGTATGCTTACTGTATTCTTCTACAAATATTTTTCCTGAAAAGGATTATTTTAATTTGACAGAAATTTTCAAAGAAAAATTTTGTAGGGATTGGTCAGATTTTGATCAGTCTGTTTCAGTATTGTTTAGTAGATGTTTTTCTTCCATAAATAAATTATGAGATATATATATATTTTTTCTTTCTTTCTTTTCTTTTCTTTTCTTTTCTGAGGGAAGACAAATCATTACTAGGAATTAATATGATTTATTACTTCAAAAAGTTCCTTCTAAGAGTTCCTTCTGGTGTCTTCTTATCCAGGCAATACTAAGCTTCCCAAAGAGCGGTCTGTTTTGCACTGGAGGGCAAGAACTCTTCCTCTGGAATTCTCAGAGACAGCTGCTACATCAAGTCAGCCAAGAATCTGAGGGTATGCATCTGGAATAGAACCACACCCTGTGTAGAAGCTTTTCATTAGGAATATAATGCCAAGGGGAGATCATTTGCAACACGAGTATGATCTTTCCTTGAAAATGACAATATGTTATTGTATTAATGCATGAGATCATTGGAAACGGGGATTGCTGTCTCTTTCCCTATCATGGAATTTTCCTTATCAACGATAAAGTGATGTAACAGTCTATTTGTGATGCTGGTGACAAAGTTTATATAACTACACTGTGTTTTTGCTGTACTCAGAACTAATAGTACCATTTATTTCATCTAACCCTTCTTTTATATTTCCATTAGAGGAATACTTGCTTTTTAAAAACAAAAAACAAAGAGAGGTTATACAATTGATTCAAGAGAAACTCAAGACAGAATGTGACTACATTATGAGTACAAAGCAGTGACTAGGTTCAAGTTATGCGGAAGAGAAAGAGATCCCCAAGCCCAGAAATTGAGAATAGGTTAAAGGATCTCATTAATACACACATGCTCTTTGTCAACACGAGAATTGAATATTTATTGAAAAATAAACACATCCAGTGAGTATCATTCTCGTACTGCAAAGTAAGCTCTTTGAGCCTATTGCTTTTTATCCAGCTGGAAACAGCGACTGTCCACTCGCAGACATCAAGCACATGCTTGCCATCCCAGATGACCGCTTTATCGTGGCAGCCGGCTGCGCCCTGGAAATGTACTCAATAGACACGCAGATTGGCCAGCTGGGGGTCACCTCCTACCAGCTGAGAAGGGTCAAGAAGCTGGCGCCCCAGCACAGGGAGGCGGTCATGTGTCTCACCAGTGTGTCAGGTAGCCGCAGTGCATGTAGAATTCTCGGTATCGCCAATGCACCAAAAACTTCTGCGCACGCTGAAGAGCCCTGTCACACACAGATGCACTGTGGGATTCCTCGGTGCCAGTGTCACTTCCGGTTGTTTCGCGCGCGTCACAGTTCCCATAAGATTCAGTGGAGTTATTTGTCTGCTTTTCCGTTGTGGTAATATTCCTTTTTTCTTGGCTGTAAAAGTTTCTAAATTTTACTGATTTGCGGTCACTAGAGTCATGGTTCACTACTGCAAGGCTTCAATGTGCTGGTCACATGATGGAAAGAGAAGAAGTCTTCAACAAAAAATACCCCTGGATAAAGACAGAACATGACCTGAGAGCATATGCAGCCAAAACCGGGGCAAGTTTGCCCCCTGAGCTATCCCATAATGCATCTAAAATGCTGCTCAGTGCACGGCACCTAGGTATTGGCGATACCGAGGAAACATGGCAGCCAGTCAGGTGTACTCGCGTCAACTCCCACTGGTAGACCCTGTCATGGGTTAAAATTCCTTCTCCTGGCTTTGATATTATTTCTAAAGCTATCCTCTGACTCTCTTTTTCCCTACCTGTATGTCTACGTGATTATTGCAAACTACATTTTGTTTTTTCTTCCTGTATAATACACACAGAAACCGTTTTCTCAAGTTTTCCCTCTACTGTTGACTCCTTGTTCACTATCAAAAAGTAAATGTGTACTCATATCTGTGAAACGTTTCATACTTTAGTGAATGTCATCTAAATAAACCATAATGATCCTGTTGAAATGTTATCGATGTTTTGTTTTTGTTTTTTCCACTGGTATTTGTGTGTGTGTGTGCAGACTCATACTTTGCATCAGCCTCACTTGATGGAACGGTGAAGGTGTGGAACACACGTACCCTGGGGACCTCACGGCAGCTGAACCACATCAAGGATTACGAGAGGAACGGCTTCCCCTGGTGTGTACGGCACATGCTTCCCTTGGACAAGGTAGGCTTGCTACGAGGATGTTGACTTGCGGGAAGTAGTGTCACAGAATATCCCCACAGTTTGGTTTAGAATTCTACTGCTAAAGTTTAACTCTTTCTGTGTCAGGACTATTGACAGCATGAGTAATGTTGTTGGTTTTTTTGTGCCAGTCATCACTCACAGCACACAAAGGGTTAAACATACCTTTGGGATATAACACATGGGAATTTTAAATGTATTGTAATATAGCCGAAATTCTCCAGTTACTGTGTGGGATCTTTTATGGGTATGTTCGTGGACACCTCACTTAGACTCACAACGATCACATCACATCGCATTATCATGCCGAGACAGCATCAATAATTCACCGAGATGACAATCGAAGTGCGTACGAAGAAGAAACTTTATTACCCGTACTCGCCAATCCGGCTACCTGTCAGGACTGGTTGCCTGACACGATGCACCACTGTATTGCCACACGAATTGCTGATACACACAGCGTTAACAAGATTCTAGAGTACAATACACTACAAAACCATGGACGCGGACACGTCCGCCCCCGTTGAGCATCAGATCTCCACTCCTTGCTCCTGCAGGTTGTACCTACTGAGCGAGAGTATCCCCACATGCGACCCGTGACCCCCCACCGAAACTCTTACAGCCATGGGGTCACCACACGCTTACATCCTACCAGATGTACCAGAGACACCAACTCCATTGCTCTAAACTCATTTCATTACAGTATTATGGTCTCTCTGTGAGACAGATTGTTGACCTTGCAGAGAAGCATACTAATACAAGTGTGCATTCTTTGTTGTGATGAGTTTCAGGACTTTGGTTCAATATGGGCAGGAATTGGCCTATAAATGGCTGATGCTGTGTGTTCAGCATATTTGACAAACAAACAAACAAACAACTCAAGTTGAAGGTATGCATTATTCTCAGTTGCTTTGACCAACCCAAATGATGTAACAGTCAATAACTTTTATTGTCGTGAATACACAAATAATTCAATCTCTCAGGGAGAATCTATACATCACTGGATTTCATGTCAATCCCCAGGATGGAACATTCTGTATGTCCACTTCCGTGCCAGTTATTAGCTCCACCAACGGAGGAGGTTATGTTTTCATTACTGTTTGTTTGTTTGTTTGTTTGTTGGTTGGTTGGTTTGTTTGTCCATGTGCAAAATAACTCAAAAAGTAGTGAACAGGTTTGGATGAAACTTGCAGGAAAGGTTGAGAATGACACAAGGAACAGATGATTAAATTTTGGTAGTGATCCAGAAATTTGTATGGATTTTATGAAGGATTTTCAATATTGTGGCAAGTAGGGTCAATGAATTTGGGAGGTCAAGCTGCTCATTTTTGAGGTTTTCATACATGCACTAGTTTCTGCTAGGGTGAGGCACGCCACGCAGCTGAGGGTTGATCACGTAACAAAAGGCTTCTACTGTATAGGCCATATATTTTGCGAGTCTAAATTTTCACGAATCGGGACTTCCAGACAATTTCGCAAGTGGTTAAATTCGCGATCGTGGAGTTCTATACTGAATGGAGAAATGTGTTCGCTTATGTCACACTCATATCGGCATCAGAGTCATTTTTTTTTGCGTGTTTTTAATTTCATGCACAGCAGCTGACTTGCGAAATTCGCGAAAATAAAAACCTCGTGAAATATTCAGCATATACAGTATATTGGGAAATTGGGCGATTTTTCAGCATACATACCTATGGGTGGAAATCACTGATCTCTGTGGAAGAACAAGATCATTGGTGAAAAGTAGCTGCTTTGCGGAGGTCTGCGCTCTCAGAGTGCTTCTCTAGTTATCAATACAATTTCTCTATCTTTCTCTCTGCAGAATCATCTGTGTGTGACAATAGGGTCTGGTCTTGCCATCTTTGACATCATCACCGGAGACTGTCTGTGGAAGCAACTGAAGGCACATTACTCCAAGATCACATTCATCAGCGTGGTGTATGATGGGTGAGCATATATTTCCCTTTCTCTTCTTCTTCCACGTCAGAGTTTCTGCAGGAATATCAGTTTGCTTGGCTCAGAAGAGATTGTCAGTAGTCATTTTGCCGGGTGGTGTTTTCCCTATGTCACACCTGAACTTTGAGTTATTGACTGCAGGGAGAGCTGCTCAAAATGTTAAACATTTCTTGGTGGGAAATGTTTTGCATCACATGAAATTGGCATAGAAATGGAAACATATTTTTCAATTGTGCAGTATTAAGACATGAATTTGTGCCTAAGCATAAAGCTTACTTGAATTACAGCACACTGTGTTAACATACATGTATTTCCTATTGCCTTGCTGTGTTATCTGGTCTGTGCCCACAAAACTTACACACACACATGAAATTAATTCCATGCCGCTAAGCAAGGAGATGAATTACATAAAACTGACCATTTTATGGCATCGTATTCTTTCTATCTCTCAAGTTACCAGTTTATACTATGTGTATATCACCCATCTCACCTGTAATACCTACCTAAGATGACAAGAGCTAACGGTTTAAAGTATCAGCTTCGCCTGCCACTATGTACAAGTATATATTTCCCTCTCTACTCATTCTAGCCTGTCACTTTGGTCATAGTCTATGCAACAGACTTTGAAATAGAAAATACACAGAAAGTAAAGGGAATCGTTCATATGATACACATCTGTGGTATATGTGAGATGATAGTTGATATAAGGAGTGCATCCCAACTGATAAACAATGATGGCCAGTATAATTGTGATGATGCATGTAGGAAATTCCTGGCCACATGCTCCGAGGACGGCATGGTGAGGCTGTGGGGAGTGGACACCAGGCTGAAAGTGGCTGAAGAAGGAGACTACAGCGGGGAAGAATTTTCCCTGCACAAGTTTGACAGCATTGTACAGGCAAGGTGAGGACACTCGGGTATTGATAGAGCTTGCAGCAAGTTTACCAGGGGCCTGTTTCATAAAGCCATATGTAGAGTTACGCAAGATTTTACAAACAACTTGAATATGGCAAGCCAAGTGGGTTTCCTAATCTTTGTTAATTTCAATAGCTAAAGTTAAAATTTGCAGATGATAATGATTATTCTTACATGTTAACACACATTTTTAGTTGAAAGTGTATTTTTGCCAGAATGCAGATGAAATATTGACATACAGTTGTACTTTGTTAAAACGTAAGGGGAAAAAAATGGGCACACATATTGACACTTCATATTTCAGTCGTTCGTAAAGTCATGCGTAACTTTACGAACAACTTAATGAAACGGGGCCCAGGACTGATGGAAGGTGAACCTGCGTTTCTCTGATGAACTGCATAGAAGGGAACTCTATCCTGTTCAAGTTTACTTTGATAAAAAGAGTCAGATTTAAAAAATAATAATAATAATAAGAGATTAAAAATCATAAATCATTAATGAAAATGAGAATATAAGAGAAGTTTAAACTTTGTTGCCCATGTTGTCACAAGAGGATGATATTGGTTATGATCATTAATGCCAATTAGAAGAGATGATGATGTCATTGAATTTCCAATGTAACATGTTTGCAAGATGATGACAGTGTGTTCTTTACATCAAAACATTGCATACTAAGCAATAATGGCTTTTTAACTCTTTATGTGCCATGTAACAACCCCCTGTGTGCCACCTTATTCTGAGACTGCAACCATAGGCATGTTTTAGGAAAGCACTCTGTGTATTAAATTCATTCAACTTTTTATAGATTTTTGTAACACTAGACATTCTGTGAGCAAATTTGTAGAGAAAATCCTAAACTCTGCTATGATTTAAATTTTATAAGAAATCTGTTATTATATTGTTACATTTGCATTTGTGAAATTAATGATACATGCATTGAAACCAGGTGAAATATACATTGAAGAACTGCAAGTGTAAGTCTGTTGCAGTGGTAATACTCGTCCGAGATATATTTACATGTGATTGTCAAGCATGGTATGAATAGGAATGTAGGCAGAAATGTTGCTCCAAATTATGCAAATCTGAACTATGTTAGGACTGGGATAAGAGTTTTAACTGATTCTTTGGTGTCAAATCTCACGAATCACACCTCTGCAATCTGTTCCCCCCCCCCCCCTCCTCCGGATTTCAGTCGGCAGTCCAAGGAGACGAGAAGGCTCTTCCGGAGGGAAGAGTCTCGGCCGCCCATCCTGTGTCTGCAGGGGGAGTGTGTTGCCCACTCAGGGGCTGTCCAAATGGTGCTGGACTTCAGGGAGGAGGGAATGGTGTCCTGTGGAGCCGATGGACTAGTCATTCTCTGGAAGGTGAGTGCAGTTGCATGATACTTGCATGGTGATCCTCCCCCACCTTCACCCCTTTAAAAGGCACTCAGATTCTGGGTTAAAGAGGGTTTGTGATAATTTTGATGCTTATGCATCTACTTTGTTCCAAACATCCAAATAACACTGATTCATATGTTAGTATATGAAAAATGGCCAAAGTAATGTCAATCTGCATTTGTCTCTTGATTTAACTGTTGTTCCTGGCTGATTCAGCATTCAGCGAATCATGAACGATTATTGAACATGTACGAGAGAGAGCTCATGCAATATGCACCCACGGTGGCAATTATCGCTCCATCCAACAGTGCCCTCTCGAATGCCAGGTCTGTCTTCCTTTTAACCTCACACACTTTCTCTGATCATGCACATACAGAGGTCGGGAGGGTATTTTTTTTTTTTTTTTTTTTAGAGTCATCAGCTAGGAGTACACTATCAGTGAGTGGGAAGATCTATTCACTTCTCATGTTTTGTAAAGCTGCATATATTCCTTGACAGATTCATTTTCTTATTTGGTGACTATAGAAATTATGTGACTTCAAGTTTACACCTCTTTAAAGACCGCATCATACTTGAGCGTATTGAACCAACAAATCCAATGAATTCGAAAATTTGAAGGCACATTCGCATCTATTGCTAATACTTTAATAGTTTTTTAAATGTTTTTTACGTTCTTTGTATTCATTTACTATTCGTAGGGATTCAGAAGTATACACTCGAGCCGATTTTTTATTTTGAAAATGTCTCAGAAGTTCTTTCAATAAATGAATATGAATTGATAGGGTCTTTGTAGACTTCATGTTTCTTTGCCTTTCTACTTTTTATACCATTTGCATGTGTATTCATGTGATAAATGCATGTTCAAGAATTGCTTTACTCTCCAATTAGATGTGTTTATAGAAATATTCACTTACATTCAATACAGAAAACCGCTTCTTGTGCAGTTCAGAAAGGTGTTTCTTGTCCTGATCCTATTTCTCTTCTTTTCATATTTGTATTCAGGATGGCATCACAGAGAGCAACAAAAGAAATGATGTGATCCGTGAGATGCTGCATGCAAGGAGCGGACTGTTCTAGGTGGCACGGAGACTTTGAGTATTTATGACATTGATACAGAGGACATTCCAGTAGGTAACGGAAGTTTCAGTATGGATGGCTAAATTTACACAGGACTGTTTCCCTGTTACGTATCTTCAAAGTTGCCACCGAACGATCGGATGGTACATGACTGTTCTGACGTGTACTTAATGCACATGGCAAACCTGTTCCATCCTCTTGGAATTCACAGCATCACCAGACAGTTTTGCAGGGAGAAGTTTGTATTTTGTAATCTTGTAGCTCATCCGAGCCGAGTGACTTGAGTGAGCTGTTGCAATCATTTATCGTTTTGGATCTGTTGTCTGGTGTTCATTGCCCACCATGTGTCATAAATCACACATTTTTTTTTTTTTTTTTGAGGAGCTCAATTGTGCTCCTTAAAATCACTCTCCTGCAATTTTTTGAGGAGCTCATTTTTGTTGTTGTTGAATATGGTGGGGTCAGTATCTTTAAATAAGCATTTTGGCACCACCACTCAAAGTGGTTTAGAAAAAAACAACAACAACAGCAACCTCCAGTCCAAACCCAACTCCTTGGCCCCAATATGATAAGTTTTGTTTATGATACTGAAAAGTATATTCTTCATGCAGCTAAATAATGTCAGGGGTCGATTGAATGTTTAAAAATTATCAAACTTACTTTTCCAGTCAAGTTGTTCTGCTCCAAATTATATTTTCAGACAGTAGCTTTGCGCAGTAGCTATTCCATTGATCAAATCAGCCCATGGCCAGACCTTTAAATCCTTATGTGATTATGGCCCGAATTCACAAAGGTGGATTGAATTTCACCAAAAATTAACTCATGGGTTGCATGCCCCGTGGATGTTTAGACCTAAGTTAATACAAAGCTGGATGAGTACTCAATCAATTTATAACCAAGTCGCACCTGAAAGTCGGGCTCTGCTTCATCACAACACAGTGACATAGCCCATGCAAGCTCACTGTAGACATAGATCTGTTGTGTCTGTACTCAATCCACATCTATGACCAGAGCAAATTTTGGATCAGTGTGAATTAGAACATCATTCTAATTTCAGCGACGATGGTCCCAGGCTCTTGAACAATATGGCATCTTGTTTCATCAAGATTGTATATGTCCCATGCTTCAAAGCTGTGTTGATCCATTACTCTGACAAGGTTATTGTAGAAGAGGCCCATGGAATGATGACTGAACGCAGTAGTTCAATTAAGCTAATGAAGTTGCCTCTGGACTGCAAATGGAAAGGTTATGGCGACTCTTGAAGCCAACCAGAAACTTTTTAGTAATAAAAATTGCCCCACTCTCTGCAAACTTTTTCAAGTCAGTGAGTGCTTGTCCTCTAAGCTTGCCTTCATGTTTTTTTTTTCTTGATGTATTTCAAGCAGCTGTGGCATTTAACTTGCATCGCTAGAATCCTCCCATCTTCTGTTACTGTTGTTGGTTCAAATGACGAATGAAATTCCCGTTTTTGGGATGTCTTTAGCTGGACTTGATTTCCTCTGGTACGAGGGCCAGCATCTGTCTGAGCAGACAGTGCAAACTTTTATGAATTGGCGAGGAATGACGGGATCTGATTGGTCGTCTTCCAATTGTAGTCACAGGCTTATACACAGATAAAACAGGTATACTTTATTCATTATTTCGCACTTTTTGAAGTAGTAGTATTGGCTATACTAGTAAAGTGAGGGGGGATGACAAGCGAAAGGCCAGAACAGGCTCTTGAGTGAGCTGGAATTATCTTACCAAAATTTTTGTTGCTTTTTTTTTAAATTTACGATTAAAAGGGTAGTGGATGTCCATTCATTTTCACAGTAATGACGGCAATGGAATGTCGATTTCCAAATCAATACACGCCTATGCGTTAAGTATATACCAATAGGCGTAACACATGTAGGCATAACAAAATTGTGGCTGAACTGAACCGTTGAAACATCCACACATTTCCCCGCTCGGTCGCTCGGCTGCGTTGCAATTTCGCCCCCCACCCCCACCCAACACATACACACAAGATGAGATTCTGGCCGCTCCCAGTCTAGGCGTTCAATTTCATTTTCTTTTCATTTAAAACAAATTATATGATTTCATAATCAAATGAATTTGTTTTAAAGCTGCTAGTTTCAACACCGATTTCTAGCTGGGGTCTCATCAGAATCAGCGATGCTCTCAGACGCTCGTCTTGAAAGAGACTTCAAATAAACAACTCTCCGCTAGTTTAAAAGAATGTTTGTAAACTTCAGTGTGTATTTACAAAAATATTTGTAAACTGCAGAAGATATGAAAGAGAGAGATAAAGAGACACAGGGGTATAGTATACAGAGATAGGAGATCCTGAGTGTGTGAGAGAGAGAGAGAAGGAGAGAAGGGGGGGGGGGGGAGAGCCTGAGAGAGAACTTCACCAGGCTCTTTTATTAGATGTTTTGAGTGTAGAGAGAGAAGAGAGAGAGGGAGAGAGAACTTCACCAGGCTATTTTATTATTATTTTACTAATATTTTGAGAGCAAGAAGAGCTTATCTTTTAAAGTTTGATGTAAATTCATGTTTTCCCATTTACACAAATTGACCTGCCCCCCCCACCCCACACACACACACACATGCACCTATACTCACGTCCCGCATCCCTCTCACACACATGCACACACACACACACTCACACGACACTGATACAGACCTGTAGGCCTACGTACAACCACAAGCACCCCTGCACGCAGGCATATAAACAAAGAACCCATATCTACATATACACGTACACCACGCGTAACACACACCTATCCATACATATGATATATTAACACACTTAAACACGCACACACATGTATACACATGCACACATACTGAAAAACAAACATACCCATACATGAATAACATTAAAGTATGCTTATTGACTCAGAGCTTTATACAGATTAAAAGTTAATCAGCTTGATGCGGCTGACGAAATTTGTGCCCTGAGCAACAGGGGGGCTGAATTTTCAGAAAAGTAAAATAGTGCAACTTGGGATGACGTGGCCAATACTTTTGAACTTTGTCTTCATACGGAAGAAACATTGTACCCTGAAACACAATTTAGTGAGATTCTTAAACACTCTCACTTTTCTTCGTCTTTAATGACTGCATGCAGTGTTAGTGTGGAGCCTGCATGATTATTACCCCCTCCCCCGACAAATGAAGAGATAGACTGCATCCATGATTAGAGACAAACATATCACTTACCTCATGACTTAAGTTGTGAAACTGACATCAAGAAATGTCATATAAAGACAGAAGTGCACCTGTTTAAGTGAATTTTAATGAAACCAGTAATTTATCACAATGTGAAAACATCCATTGATACACAGTGTAATAATCACACAAACAATTCACAGTGGAGTTCAGGCAGAAACTGCGCCAAACCTGGGTTATCCACAAAGTACTTTAACACCAAACATGCCAAAGAACCAATTGAAATGTTACATTTCATGAACTACGTCCTCTATGACATGTCCAACTTTGTTCACAAATACATGTACTACCTATGACAGTGTAATTATAGTACAAGACTTCAGGTGCATATCAAATAAAATTCCCATTCGGCGAGTTTTACGCATAAGATCTAGTCACTTTGTTGATCATTCCTTTAGTATAAGTACAAAGACAAAACTTCAGTGATTATGCAATGTATTACATCTGCTCTGATCTTTTCATGATAACTACTAAACCCTTGAACAATTTTCTTTCTTTAATGAAAATATTGTTTGTGTGGATAAAAGAATGCACATCATTGTGCAAATCAAAGTTCTTGAAGACATTTCCTTTCAGTTTCACATTAATTTATATATTGTCATGATTTACAGACATAATCTGTGCTGTGTGTGCCATTAAGGGGAACTGCGTTTACTAAGCATGGTAGTGATGCTCTATGTAATGATGAGGAGCACTGCGTTTATTAAAAATGAGCAAAATTTTGAAGCTTCATCACACGATTTATTATTATTATTGTCCTATTCTTGAATTACAATAATAAGCACACAAAATGTATATCAGGTAAAGCAAGACATAATTGTTGCTATATGTAACAATAAGGAGCTCTGCATGAAATAACAGTGGGCAAACTTTTTGAACCTTTGTCATGAATTGTTATCATAAGTGTCCTACTTCGTATTGGAACAATAACCACACAAATATATACTAGGTAATAAAAAATACATAATTGCTGCTATATGTTATGATAGGAGCAGTGCATGTAATAGAATTGGGCAAAAATTGTGAAACGTTGTCATGAATTGTTATAATAATTGTCCTGTTTTGTATCATAAAATAAACACAGCAATGTATATTATGCAGGTAAACTTTGTTTCTCAATATTTTGCAGTTTCTGGGGTGTATTTGTGGCTACACTAGTACAGCGAGAGAAAGAGAGAAGGGGGTGCTGACAAGGGAGAGATGTCATGAATTTCTTCTTCTAGTGTCCGACTCATTCCACAATGAACTAGCTGCTAGAGTGTAATAAAAATAATATGATATATAAGACAAGCACTTATCAGATGATTTCCATTCCAGTTTTTCACGTTCACTCTGGTTAATTTGTAACTCATTTCATAAAAATTGAAGAACAAAGACAAAACTTTGGTAAGCATGCAATGTATTACACTTGATCTTATGAGCAGAAGTCAACTAAAATGAATCCAAACAACTAACTCCATCCATGCTTACACTAACAAAAGCCAAGTACCTCTAGCTACCATGTATATTTGCATGCATGTACTGATATTGATCATTCTAAAAGCTAGTATCAGCTACGTTGTATATGACAAGTAAAAGACTATTTTAAACAGTAGATAGTCATGTAATGAATAAGTCTACACTAAGCAAAAAAAGAAAGTAAATGCTTTTTCAAGTTTAGATTTCTCATAGAATAAATGGCTGAAAGCTAAAATATCATATACCATATTGAGGGTAATTTAATTGGCTATCAACCTGGTAGGTCAACAAAAAGTGAAACTTAACGCATGAGTGAACATCATTGTTTTTCTCTTCCAGGGTACAAAAGTAAAAATTGCAGAACTGAACAAGTTGTCATTCATGCGTATGTGCTCTTCCATAGAACAATAAGAACAAACAACAAATTTCACACAAAAAGAAACATGAATTAAGTTGCAAAACAAACCTTTGATCTCTATGATATCTTTAAAGCCTAAAAGACCAATGAAGGCTAAAAATAATGGAGGAAAATAGAACATCTTATGTCACATCTAAATTCAAATGAAATAAGAGAAGAAGTAATAATTAACAAAAATGATACAAATTTAAGCTTTTTTTTTCAAATTAGGAAATTGTAAATAATGTTTGGTCTTGAAATTGTCACATGGATTTTAAATCACTAGTTTAAAAGAAATGAATAAAGAAATTCTGCTCACTTAACCATCTTTATGCTTTTTATTCCCTATGTCACTTGAAGTTTGACTTGACAGAAAATTTTTATTTTTCCCCTTTAGTTTCCCACTTTGTTTTTCCTAGAGGTAATAAAGAGATAAAGAGAACAAAAACTTATTTTTCCTATTTCATTCATGTTTCACGTTGTGTTAAACTGGTCTTTTGTTGTTAATGTTATCGTGAAGGGCATTTGCAAATGAAAGAGAACATGTTAATTTTTGCAATTTTTAATTTTGTGCCTTGGAGGACAAAAACGAATGTGCTCACTCATGCATAACGTTCTCTTTTTAATTAATGTTTGCACACTGCAGGTAATTCATTTAATGCCAGTTATAATAGTTTCTGAATGAGACTTATAAATCATCAAAAACATATTTATTCTGGAAGAGTGTGAAAACAAAGGTTATATGATAAGGATGTTAGAATATCAATTGCTAGAACCTTTATTATTCTCATACTTTATAAGTTTGATAATTACAAGGGATAAAAATGAGAAAATGTCCAGAAATTCAAATGCAACCTTTCTCGTGTGCAAGCTAAATTGCAGACTGTAAGTTTGACTAAATTTATCTTACACTTGAATTATGAAGGCTAAAACCCCTAATTGTGGTTGCGGCAGTTCATTCAACAATGCATGCAATTTACTGAATGTGCAGGAGGAATGAAAAAGTGAACAATTCAAGATGATTATATCTAATCAAATGAAATAAATATATAGTACCGCCAGCATTATATCCTGATGAATGTTGAGGATCCAGGGGTTCTGGTGTGGGACTATGCTCAGAAGGAGAAAGAGGTCCAGGAGTTGGTACACCATGAGATGATCCAGTTGAAATAATTAATACAGAAATAGAGGGTTATGTTTCGACATTCATTTAATGCAGAAATCCATTTAATGTGGTGATAGAAATTTTTGAATGAGACCTATCAATCATATAAACAGATTTCTTCTAGGAAAAGTGTAAGAACAAGGGTTATAAGATGAGGATGACAGAATATCAACTGCTAAAATCTTATGCTCTGCTCATACTCGGGCTTTCAATGACAAAACAAGGCCGGGGACACCAAAATCACTAAAGAATGTTGTTAACTTTAGGAAATTAGGTGTCATTATACTCTCATGGCAATTTCAATCCTTTACCCATTGTGCTATTAACACTCAATCTTGGATTAAATCCTGGGTTAAAGCTTAATACTGCATACTCAACATCAAGAATATCTGAGAAATCAAGCCATCACAGAAATTATGACAATATGTCTGCAAAACACCATCAATGTCCATCAGGCGCCGTCCAACAACAGTCAGGGCTTTTACCACCACAGGTGCTTGGTATATGTTATTATTTGTGTCTTCAGAATGGCCAAGATGTTTGTAGATGTACCCCTGTCCATTTCAGGGACATCCATCAGTGAAAACATTGTGCTCACTCTGTGTCGATTTTTCATGGCGGTCATGTTTTCTGGTTCGGTCAGTTTGAGTTGTTGACACACGCCATTGACGGCATGCCAGCCAGATACATGGTCATTAGAGGCCCCTGTACTTGGAAACATGAAATAGTTTGTGGTGGATTTTCCAACCTCCTGTCTAATCTCTTCATCAGCAAGGATACGCATTGCTTCATGTGTATCTTCAGGGAACAGGACCGATACCAGATGCTTGACACCCTTTCCACTTTGGTAAGCGATCTTCAGTTTGTTGGCCAGTGCCTTAAATTGTCTATTTCATCTAACCCGTCTACCTGGCACTTGTCTAGCCAAGCACCTTTGTCAGCATCTTCCCACTCTTTCAGCAACAACCGGCTGGGCTCTCCGCCCCTTCTAGCGTTGAATAAAGTGAGTCTGCAGGTTACGTTGTTACGTAGGCTTGTATAACGATGTAAATCTGGGAAGGCATATCTTTCACTGACAAGCTGTTTATTTGAGCAGCAGTGTAGTCCCGCACTCTACAAACATCGTCTTCATTAGGAGCTGACTCTGGTCTCCTTAGTTTACATTTGTATCTTGTCTGCCTTGTTGGAGGGCATACATCGCGTCACCAAAGATCATGTTGTAATTAAGCTCTGATACGGAAACTAACTTACTGATCTCTTCTGCCTTCCCATCACCCTTGTCATCATCTTCGATCAGATACAAGCTGTAACAAGACTCGATTTTCAGGTACAACGAACACGCGCACTTGCGTGCACTTTATTGGCTCCACTGTTATCACAGGTCATGGGTCAGGTCACGATACATCTGCATGTCATTTACATATCATAACATCCCCTTTCTTTTAGAACGAATCATTTAACTTTTCTCAAACTAGGTGACACAAATCTTATTTTTTGTTCTTGTTCTTGTAAATAGCTGTTCCTACAACTTAAACAATATAAATCGGTATATACTCGTGGCATTTGTTATCCCAAAGACCATACATAGGCTTACATAAAAACAATTTGTCTTTTTAGTGAATACTGTACGTGTACTATCAAAATACGCTGATAGGAAAATATCTTTAAAATCTCCCGAATACGAAATGTAGGATCTGGTTTAAACACATCAATTACTTTGGCAATCCATCTTTCATTTGCATAAACATGAATTGTACTGTATCAAAAAATAGAATTTCAACACTAATGAGAATTTAGTTCACACAGTTGAAAAAAAAAACGTGGACAAATATCAAATTGTATCTGCCAAAATACCCATACTTTCGTGTTTTCTTTTCCTCTTTCTTTTCCTTTTTCTTTTCCTTTTTCTTTTTCCTTTTTCTTTTCCTTTTTCTTTTTTTTTCTTTTTGGTCTACTCTGTTAACACAAACATCTAACATGCAATAGATACGGCTAATACTAAGTACATATATAATACTCAACAAAATGAATGTTGCCCAGCAGAATATTCTCAAAGATATAAAGCATTTACGAGATGAAATATTTCCGAACAGTGGGGTAATTTTAGTATTTCAAGTTGTTACTATGCAAATAATAAACGGTTAGATACAAAAGATTGTTACTTGATCGTTGCTTGCTGGTGATTCATTAATAATTATGTTAACCAAGAAAATCATAAAACATTGAACATAATTCAACACATCATGAATGAATGGGTTATAGACAACAAACAAAAGACATGTGCAATGAATACACTGTGATGTAACAGAGTTACCGTGCAACATAGTTCTTCAGATAATCTGGTCGCTTAACGGTGCGACCTGATCGAGTCTTCATTGTGTTCATGTCATTGTCAGTGTCCTGGCCACGAGCTTCTTTCGTGGCTGGCTTCTCCTCGTTCACATCGAGTGGTTTTTGGCTTGGCTTTTCTGCGCTTTGTGTGCTTGCCGGTACATTCTCCTGTGCATCGCGTCACGGTGTCAGCTCACCTGGCGGATTTTCGCGTGTTTTTCGCAGATGTAAGCGATTGCGGCGATATATTCCGGAGGGAGTTTCAACCACTTACGATCGCTCGTATAGTCGACGGGACACGATTGCCTTTTCCCAACCTTTCTTCCCCTGGACGAGGGGTTGCATCCTCACTGTATCTCCCTCCTCTAAGGGGGGTAGATCTTTGGCTGACTTGTTGTAATAATCAGCCTGTTTTTGGACTCCTCGTTTCATGCGCTCTCGCTCTCCAACTACTCTAGGCTCGAGTAGTTCGGCCGTTGTTGGAAGAAGTGTGCGGGTGCGGCGATTCATGAGGCGTTGGGCTGGGCTTGTGCTTAGCCCTTGGGATGGTGTGTTGCGATGGTCCAGTAAGTACAGATCAGAACGCGATCTGTCGCTCTTTGTCATGATTCGCTTTGCTGTTTTGACAGCTGATTCGGCCTTTCCGTTAGCCTTGCTGTTACCTGGGCTACTGCACAAATGCTCGAAATCCCATTCTGTGGCGAACTGACGGAAAAGGGCCGATGTGAACTGGGGGCCATTGCCGGTAATGACTTGGCATGGGCTGCCATACCACGCCAAGTGGCCTTTCAATTTGCGGATAACCGTTGCACTGCTTGTATCCTTCAAGTGGTCAACTTCAAAGAAGTTGCTGTGGTAATCTACCGTAACGAGGTATTCCTTTCCGTTCCATGTGAACAGATCTGCTGCGACTCTTTCCCACGGTCTCGTGGCTCATAAGCGATTCTTTTTGCTGGCACACATCATAATTGCGACACACATCACATGTGGCTATGAACTGCTTTATTTCGCTACTCATTCCAGGCCAAAACAAAGATTCACATGCGCGTCGGAGGCATCCCTCAATGCCCAGATGAGAAGAGTGTATCCTCTCTTTCATTTCTCTGCGAAAACTTATCGGGATGATCACCCGCTCTCCTTTAAAGATCAAACCATCTTGCACTGCGAGCTCATCCCTGTAGCTATAATAAGGCGTCAACAACTCATGTACTGCGTCTCACTCACCAGGCCATCCTTGAATAATGATGTGTTTCAGCATCTGCAGTGTGTCATCTGTTTCCGTCTCCTTGCGAATTCGTTGGAGGCGCTCATCGCAGATAGGAAGTTGCGACACCGAGTTGATCTCCTCAAAGGCATGAACGCTACTTGTCGCCTTGCTGACGACTCGCGATAATGTGTCAGCGAGATACATCAGCTTCCCTTGCTGGTTGCTGATATCGAAATCGTAGCTCTGCAGACGTAGAAGCATTCCCTGTAAACGCTTTGGCGCTTTCACTAGAGGCTTTTTCACTATCATTTCTAGTGGCTTGTGGTCACTAACAACATTGGTGAACCGACCAAATGTGTACTGGTGGAACCGCTCCATCGAAAACATTACAGCCAGCATTTCCTTTTCAATTGAAGCATAACGCGTTTCCGTGTCGGTGAGGGCTCTACTCGCGTATGCGATCGGACGGCCATTTTGGAGCAGTGCTGCTCCTAAGCCCTTGTTGCTTGCATCATACTGAATTGTGAGCTCTTCCTTGGGATCGTAGAATGCCAGCAGTGGTGCTTCTGAGACCATCTGTTTGATCCTCTGCAAAGCGTCAGCTTGCTCAGATGACCACTTCCAAGCTATTTCTGGCTTCATCAACTGTCTGATGGGCTCAAGGATGTCTGATAGGCTGGGTAGAAATTTGCTCAGGTAGTTGACGAATCCTACCAGTCTCTGTACCCCTTGGACGTCTGAAGGTGCTGGCGTATTGATGACATCGGCAACCTTTTTGGGGTCAGGCTGCAACCCCTTGCTCGTGATGACATGACCTAGGAATGGTATGTCGGTTGCCCTGAAGACTGACTTGTCTTTATTGAGTTTTATGTTGTGCTCAACACACCGCTGTAGCAACTGCTCAAGCTTTGCATCATGGTCAGCAACAGCGTCTTCGTTGGTCTCTCCTCCCCCGTACACCAGAATGTCGTCTGCTACACAGATAACGCCAGGCAGTCCTTCAAGTGCCTGGTGCAGTCTCCGCTGGAAAATCTCCAAAGATAAACTTGTGCTGAAAGGCAGTCGGCACCAGCGATAGCGACCAAAGGCGTGTTGAACGTGGTCAGGTTGCTCGAAGACTGGTCAAGCTTGATCTGCCAGAAGGCTGAACTCATGTCCAGCTTACTGAAAATTTTGGCTTGATTCAGGTCTGGCAGGATGTCCTCTATTAAAGGGAGTGGATAGTGCTCCCGTTTCAATGCTCTGTTGAGTGGACGGGGTTGTATGCAGATAAGGAGGTCTCCATTCTTTTTCTCTGCGACTACCAGTTGGCTGACCCAGCTGGTAGGATGGTGGACAACTGCGATGATTCCTTGCTCCACCATACGGTCAAGTTCGGCTCTAACCTTCTGTTTGGTTGCATGAGGTAAGCGTCGGGGTGGTAGAATAGCTGGTTGCACGTCTTTGTCTACCTCTAGGTGTGCTTCCCCTGGCAGCTCGCCAAGCTTCCCATTGAACACTGCGTTGAAACGTTCCTCAGGCTTGGCACTCCTCGTGGTTGTTGCCGCATTTACACGATGGAAGCTCTCATCGTTGACTGTGATCAAGTTCATTCGCTGACTGGCCTTGCTACCAAGTAGTTGAGTGAAATCAGCATCTACCACAATGAACTCTACCGAATACTTGCAATTTGTCTTTGGTTTAGCACCCTCAGACGGCAGGTTCCCTCTGCATTAGTGGCAGATTCATTCCACATCTTCAATTTTTTTTTCATGTTGGCTGGAGAGTGCAGTCTGTACCCTGCAAGTGCTTCTTGGGCAGGACGTTCACACTTGCTCCGCTATCCACCTGGAAGACCACAGGTGAATCGTTGATCAGCATCTGTGCATATACTTCATCTTTGGGCTGCACTGAATTGATCACTGTGGTGACGTTGTCAATGAATTCAGTGCTAGTGTCACTGTCTGCTTGCTCGTCTAGCTTGTGGACTCTTTTCTTGTTGCATACTTTTGCAAAATGGTTGCTGCCCCCGCAGGATTTGCATGTTGGTCCATAGGCAGGGCACTGCTGCTTATCTCTGGGGTGCTCCTTTCCACAATACTTGTAACGTACGAACTATAACATTTTGAAACCAAAGATGCCGAAATTAATTTGTGCATGAGAGTGGGCTTTATTGATCAACAAAAGCAATGATCATTTCATTGGACACATCTTTGCTTTCTTTTCATTTTATCCCAGTAGCATGTTTATTATTAACAGTTAAATTAATGAGGATGGACATATTCTTATAATCACCGAACGTGACCTGACCCTGTGTGAGATTTTCCTATGGTGTCAATTTTCTGGTGAAGATGAAGATGCATGACATTTGGTGTGCCCATGAGAATGCTACTCTCCTGGAAACATCATTGTCTTCAGTGTACTTGTCTTGAGCGATACATCGATACTTGGTATGATGCCACAAATCTTCAGAAAATACTTGAGACATTGGGGACATGCTCCATAGTCATCCGCCAGATTGTCGCTCCCATGAGGTGGTCTGCGTACAGGGATTATTTCCCTTACTCCAGTCTGCCGAACTTTCTCGTTATGGTAGAAGTTTCCTTTGTACCTGAGCAATTTCAAGAGTTTGTCTCTTCTCATGTGATTGTTGAGTGCTAGAATTTGTGCAACAGCTAGCCTATCAGAATGTAGACTAAAGTAATGGCATGCAACTACACATTGTACTACTTCCAGAAGCTTTCCACAATACAAACAACAATTCAATTTGGTGTAATCTCTGACCCCTTTTTGTTTCTGCTTATAGTACTTGATATGGATTTCTGCATCTTGATGTGGATCACTTGAGGACTTACTGGACACTGGATCACAGATTTTACCATCAGCTTGTCTGCATGGTTTCTGCACTTTCTGTGTGCAGTGGTTGCTTCCTTGGTCAGAATCACAAGACTGGCTATATGAAGTTTCATGCGCTTCTTGATGTGGATCATTTGATGAGGACTCTCTGGACACTGGATCACCGAATCCGTCATCAGTTTTTCTGCACGGCTTCTGCACTTCCTGTTGGCAGTGTATGCTTTCTTGGTCAGAATCACAAGACTGACTGGATGAAGTTTCATCTGCTTCTTAGACTACCCATTCACTATCAGAGCTATATGTATCTTTTGAATTGCATTCATGGTCAGTCTCACTCACAGTTCTTTCCCATTCATGACATATTGCAACTTCCATAGAGCATCGCTTTTGGATTGCCTGAGTGTGCCTAAACTAACTGGTAACTTTATGGGTGATGCAATTCTATCTTCACCATCCTCAGTCTCTGCAATGTAAGCATCCTCTGTTGGTTCTTTTGTATCTTTTCCAGATGAACCATAACATGAATTATAAAATGGGTTCAAGAATGTAGCCAATTGGAAGCACTGAAATGAGTCACGTGTGCGTGCATCAATTTCTCACTAACATGCTCGGCCTGACGTCACAATATTTACACTAGCAGTGCGCACTCAATCAGTTGTTACAAGTACGTCGCGCTACTATACGCGCTGTCAATCCTGTAAACAACTTCTAGTTCGGGCTTGCTGCCGGCCGGCCTTTCTTGTGTGCATAACATGTGTGGCGTACGTATACTCTTATACGTACAGATGTGCGGGATTTCCGAGTGCGACGTGCGTAAAATGTTTGGGACGAACATCGACGAGTGCTACATGTAGCTGACTGGTATTGACCCACAAAGGTACGTGAAAAATGCTGTTATTTTTCGACCCATTTTATAAAACAAATGATGCACAGGATTATTTCGTGGCGTTAGTGGAGATGCAGCTCACTCTCGGGTATTTACAATGTAGTGCAACATGCACTCGGCTTCGCCTCGTGCATGTTTCACAATTGTAAATACCCTCGAGTGCGCTACGTCTCCACTAACGCACTCTATCCTGTGCATCATTTGTATACTATCAAGTGGCGTCTCATCGTCATTGATATGTTCCACGTACATTAATGTGTCCAGCAATGATTTGATAGAAAATCTTAGAAGTGGAATCAACATTTTCTGCATCTTTCATAGAGTTTGATTTGTTCAGTTGCTCTGGAATGCTGAATGTCATGTCATGTCTTCTGTGTGATCCATTATCTTTTTCCCTGTATATGACATTTTGGCCTCCACCTGTTCCATCGTGCAAACCTTTGTCTGCATCACCCTTGTCTATGTCACCTGGGCCTCTTATAGTTATTCCCTGTATAAAACTTGTGTCTGTTGTATCCCTGTCTATGTCACCTGGGCCTAGCTTCATCTGTTCCCTCATGCAAACCAATGTCTGCTATTCCCCCCTCTCTGTTACCTGGGTGTCCACTTGCTCCCTCCGGCAAACATTCGTCTCCTGTACTGTTGCACACGTCATTTGGGCTCTTATCTGCATTTCTCCAGGGAGCATATAGATTTTCACCGTAGTGGTATGTGATTTCTTCTCCTTCCATAATGTCTCTCTTCGCATGATACACACAAGAAAGGCTGGTCTTTGTGAATCCATTTACGTATTTGACAGTTCATTTTTTTTTTTTTTTTGTGGTCATCATTAATCAGTTTTGCCAATCTTTTGTCATCACAGGTTGCATCTATATGATACTGTAAAGGAATATGACAATGCACAGTGTAAATTTTGATATCGAGTTGGCGTGTCCACAGTAATGGGACCCTTTTACATTACGTTTGCTGTTTTGGACATATCCATAGTGCTTTACCTTCTAAATGAAATACCATGGCGTAAATGATTCCTGGATAATATTTTTTCTTAATATTAGCCCCATACGTGTTTTTCTAATTTGTTTTTATTTATGCAAACTGAAGAGGAAAATGTCATGTGAACACATGTAACAGGTGGACAGACATTTGTGTACTAATGCATGGGACCACTGGTCAAAAACTGAGGAAGGGGTTTAATCCGCAAGATTTGAAATGGACCGCCCGCCTGACCGTACACCAATTCCTGTATACTGTAAAAGTGGAAATTTTTGCGGTGTTGAAATTTTCACGCATTTCGCGCAGCCAGAAACTAGTGCGAAAATAAAAGCACACAAATATTTTTGCTTGCCATATATTCCAGTAGTTGATGTCTTGATTCTGCGGAATTAAAAACATGCGAAACTCTTCTTACTCTTCGGCCGAGCGCGAAAAATTAGTCGCACGAAAATTATCCACTTTTACAGTACCCCCTTCAAACTATGTTTGGTGGTGGTATGATAAAAAAAAAAAAAAATGCCACTTCTTTAATTTGCCTCTTTTTTAGATTCTGTTTGTTTTATTCCAATATGGGGAGAGGGGTTGCAACTGGGGCAGCCAAACTTTTGAACAGAAATGTGAAATCACTTATAATTATTGAAATTTATGGAAATTTATTTAAAATCAACAAAAATGATATTTTTTCTTTATTTTCCAACCAAATTTCATTCTAATAGTTTGATATGATAGGGCTTGGCAGGGATTTCGAATGTGTATACAAAAATTGTGAAAGTCATTAATTATGCAGATTTATGCAAAATTATTCAAAATTAATAAAAATGCCTCTTCTTTGATTCTCAGAACATTTAGCATATGTACGTATGCAAGAAGTGTATTAATTAATGTCTACTTACCATATAAGCGTTTCCCTTTGTGTATGAAATCGTATGTGTATGTTGTATCATAGGTGTCATCCACCTCAGCAGCATCAGGCAACTTTCCCGCATACACCAGGAGAAATTCTCCTTTCTGAAACTGCTTCGTTGTCACAATATCTCTGCCTGGAAAGAAATCACATGTTTTTAGTTTAGTTTGTTTCTTTGTTTGTCATGTTTTTGTTTTATAAACTGATCAATTAAAACTTAGTACATGTAGTACACATTTGCAAGTGGCTACCAATCTGCACCAAAGATCTTTTTCATAAGTCTCAGAAGAACACTTGCAAAGCTTTAGATCTCAGTGCATTCCCCTTTTTTTCTTTTATTATAATTTCTTTTTTTTTTTAAGGCATCCTCTTGACGCTGTAGGAGAAAACCTGTTCACTTTTGTGAGCTACCTTTAATGCCATTTTGGAATTTGTAGTCAAAGTTCACACAACTGACATGTCTCTGGAGGGAACTTAGTATGAATTGAATATGACACACAAATTTGTTACATGGTCAGTTTTCACATGTTTGTCTCCACAAGGTGTACTTGGAAATATGAATGTTACACTTACACCAGTGTAGTAGTCATATGGAGACTCATAGTTAATCCACATTAAGAAGGCAGCCCAGATAAACACCAGAAAACGACCAGAAAATGAAGGATTCAAAGTTCACATGACTGACATTCTTGATAAACTATGATGAGGTGAGTTGTCTGTCTGAGACTGAGAGCTTTGGATAGTGACAGTTTCCTCAGTCTCATGATCCATATCTGTAATGCTCACATTGTAAAGATCGGTGTGAGATGTAGCTATGTAATGATGCATATCAAGTATTAATTACAAATAGAGAAGAGATTGTAAGAAATGAGCTAATGATATAACAAAATATCTGTTTACTGTGATGAGTAATATCAGACTTTTACAACTCCATTTTTTCTGTGACGTTTCTCTACAAAAACATGGAGTAGTAAAAGTCTGATATAACAACATATATATATATATATATATATATATATACTCGGAACTTTTGAGTTTGAGTTGAGTTTTTGTTGAGATTATATTGTACATCATTTTCTACCATACCCCTATTCTCCACAAGTGTTGCTTAAGCTATATAAGACGTATCAATGCTCTCTGTGACAACGCTCCAGGGCAACACTCTGTGCGCATGACGCGCAGAGCATTGTTATGATGTTATGTTGTTACGATTCATGTTCGCAAAGACTTATCATTGTACTAGTATACACTACACTGACGAAGGCCCGAGGCGGGTTGAAAATTTTGTGAATAAAAACCTTCTTGTTGGATCTACAGATAGTGTATTTGAGACTCATTCTTCTTATAATTATAACATTTGAAGTCCAACACATGGAAAATTCCAAGATGAATATTATATATATATATATATATATATATATATATATATATATATATATATATATATATATATATACATATACTTTTATGTACTTGTCTGCCCCAAGTGCCAAAGTTGCCTGTCAGTGCAGGTTCACCAAAATCCTTCCCTTGTTAATATAACAATGTTCGTTCCATACCACATTTACTGTAGTAAAATGATTGTGTACTTCATTGCAAAAATGATCAACATCAATTAATGATGAATCTTACTCAAATCAATGCTTGTGCCAATGAGGTTTTCATGGGCTCACATTTGCAAGTGCAGCCTTGATGCTACTCTCATATTAAAGACAAACCTCGATACAAAGACGAGAAATGTGAACGGCCCAGTGGAGAGTTGATCGATAAGATTCGGTTTTATTCTGTCACTTTTGTCACCACCGTCATCCATGCCAACCGAAATATCGGAAGGAAAGAACGACCTGGAGGTACCACAAATTTGAGATGGCTCACTCTTTCACAACACAAAAAAACAAACAAATACAACAAAATGCAATTTACGTAGACATACTATACAGCACACATTGTGTACATCATTGTACAAGGATAAATTGGAATGTTGGTCACAAGGCCTTCAACAGTACTTTGATCTTGTTCAAGGGTGTCAGCTAAGATGCACTCTAAGTCAGTAAATTTACACTATGCTATACAATGATGGATGTGGAGTAGTGCAATTGCATGGTGTATATTTGTGCAGAGACTGGCTTGTATATGATCCACCGATATCACACTGTACATTGCATTTTTCCCATTCATTGACATTCACATTACGGCTTAATTCCATGGAGAAAATACACTGTCTTCCATAAAGCAAATAATGAGAGAGTTCCATCAAAATATTTGGTAGTTCGATACTTCATCTAACAGCTAGGACTTTGCTCATCTATGTCAAGTGCTCAGTGAGATATTATGCGGGATAGTTTACACATTACAAAGTGATCCTACACACAACATTCATCTGCAATTTCATACAGCATAATTATACTGACATGTACATGTACAACCAAACAAAGTCCATTTGCTTCAATGAAACGTTCTCTCCATTTTGTTCGACTGAAAACTCTAGATGTAAATCTTGTAAGTTGGAAATAGAAGTATCTGGCATCTGTACAGAGTGTCCCAATGTTGTTTGAGCACCTACTCTGTCAGGTGTATATGTTTAAGTGTGCGTGCGTGCATGTGTGTGTGTGTGTGTGTGTGTGTGTGTGTGTATGTGTGCATTTGTGTGTGTGTGTGTATGTACAGTTTTCATTCCACCCATGCACTGAGGTAGTGACTGGTGATCCTGTGACCACATGTTGCTGTTCAGTCATTTTGAAGCATGGGATAAGATGAGATAGGATAACATTTCTGCATTCTGACATCAATCCATTTTGGCTGCAGAAACGATCATCTTCTCATTATTAAATTGGCACCTTCGTATTTCACTGCATATCTTATGTTGGAGAAAGATTAGACAGAACTACAGTACATGCCATATACAGTATTTAGTGAGTCTACTTTTTCACAAATTGGGACTTCCCGACAATTTCGCAAATGGTTAAAGTCGTGATTGTGTAGTACCCGTACTGAACAGAGAAGCGTATTTGTGTATGTCACATTCATGTCGGGATGAGAGTTAATATTTTCATGTGTTTTTAAATTTACGAATAGCATGTGACTTGTGAAATTTGCGAAAATAAAACCCTCACAAGAAATTCAGCACATACAGTAGCTAAATCAATTAAATCTGGGCAAAATTTAAAAAAAAAAAGATTTTTTTAAAAACAATAATCTGTAAATTTGACAGTGAGAATTTTAATCTTCTAAAACATTTTACCAATCTAAATAATCAATTACAAATTCAGCAATTTAGAGGCTTTTGAAAATTCTGCAGCCGAACCAATTATAAATCATCAGGCAAAACAAAGGGCTAAGAAATTATGGCACCGAAGATTAAAAGTATGGTTCCACGAATACGTATACCACTAACGACATAGAGGCGCTGTGTACAGTAATCAAGAATCGTCTTACACAGTGTCACAGATTTCCTTTCCAAGATTAGACCCAGTCATACTGTTAAAAAACGAACAATGTCATCTACTACGATGCGGAATACTTTGTGGCATAGCACAAAAATATGTTTAGCAAATCATTCATTTCAATATGAAAAATATTTCATGGTCTCTAGTTGGAAATCCATAATTCAAGGTCCTCTTTTGCTAATTCTGTAATACTGATCCCTTTGATGCATACAAAATCATATCATATTGTTGAGATGAGGTCCATAGTTGCTATTTAAAACGTAAAGGAAATTTCTGTGAAATTGGACATTTTGGAGTGAATTCCCATGTTCTCATTTTTGCACAAGTTCAGAGGGGCAAAAAATTAACATACACACATAAAAAAAAAAAATGACCTCACTGCAAAATATTGTTTACTTTACATAATTAATACTAGGTCATTTGTTTGCTACAGTGTTCCGATCACATTCATTGCATATTTGTTGAAACACAACAGACATTATTTCCTTCCTATTCAATCATGTTTCCTGCCTGCTACAAGACAGAATATAAACAAAATGGGTAATATAAACTGTGGGTGAACTTTCAAGATATAGTATACATTTTTTTTTTCTTGTATACGCTACATGTATAATAACATCTTGACCAATAATGCCTCGGACACCATGCACAAGCAGAAGCATGAAAAATAACAGATTGCAATCGGAGAAGACTGCCAGTAGGGTGTGCGTGTCTTTGAAATAGAATATCACTATGTACATTCAGAGCTAAGCTGCACGGTGCCACAGAATAATTTCTTGGTTTTGTCTATAAATATACGTATGTACCTAAATAGGAATTTGGTTTCTCTGTACACTATATACACACGTGCACACGGTGGTGCAGTTTTCTACATATATCAGACATAAGATATCCAACACAATGGCACAATATAAAGTTCTATAGGAATCATACATTTTTAAAATCATACCACCCCCCCCCCCCCGAAAAAAAAGAAAGAAAAGTGTGAGGACAGACATCACCTCTGCATTCAAAGAACATGTATGTCTTTGCATTCTCTCTTGTGGAAATACACAATGACACAATTGCATCACTAATCTCTATGAATGGGACTACATACAACATGAATCTTGAATGATAGAGACTACACCCTCTCTTCTGCTGTCATATTTCTATTTACAAGTCAAACGTGTGTCGTGTCCCTCGAACAGCAAATACATTTACCTCGCATGAGATCCTCTACTAGTTCAAAGATCAAATGCAGCACACGTATGTGTTGTTTTGTTTGTTTTGTTTTTTGCCAGTAAACACTCTAATCTTGGCAAGAAACATAAAATCAGACACCATAATATCACACTTTTGTATTGTAGCAACAATACAAGATGGGATATCAAAAGTGTCAATAGTCGCATAAACTGGCAAATAAGAATAAACCTCAAATGAATACATTTTATCACTTGAAACTTGCCTGAAACACATGCATTACACCACTGTGTTCTAACAGAAGGATACCCTAGTATGATACTACAGGAAGTTGACTACAAAACAATGTCTTTGGTACCGTCAATTTGATCAGTTAAGATTATAATACCTTGATCATACAGGATAACAGAGAAAACTTTAGATATAGGCTCCCCTGACAGACAGCATACAGCTTTTCACAATAAGATGCCTTTCAACAGATAGCACTGAGTACATAAAAAAAAAGACGTTATCACAAAAACTGTACCAAAAAAAATGCAATTACAAAATCAATATAATGCAAACATCAATCCAGATGCCCATACATGTCCTGTCAGTAATTATAGGAAAGAGGAATGGATCGAACTCAATATATTTTGAAGTGTTACCACAAAAATTCATAAACTTCTCAATCATAATTTGTCAAATTGTACAAACATTCTTTTTTATTTTTGAGTGACTATCAGAGAATACAAAAATGCAGGGCGGGTTCATATTCTTGCACCTTAATAATGTGTATCTTTGATACACTGAGAAACATAAAAAACATATATAATTTGCCACCCATAATGATCAGAAATAAAATTGTCTTTTGTTCATAGTGCTGTCATTATAGATAGTATAAAATTGCAACTTCCTAAAATGTTTTCCCTTTTTCCTTTAAAGAGAAAGTGATGTCAAAGTTTTGTCCAAAGACACTAGTTTTAAATAATCTGAACATTGTTTGATCCTTGCATTACGCTATCCTAGAGATAAAAGTTTCGAAGCCATATAACATGTAAAGTTACATGTTGGCAGTAATATGAAGAAAGAGAAGTAAAATCCTAGTCTGGTATAAATGAATGGCCAAGACAAAATCTTGAAGAACTAAAAATTTGATCACTCATTTCTTGGCACAAGTACTGGCAGAATAGCTACTTCCTCTCATATCAAGGTGATTTTACAGTCACTGGACTTCTTGCATCGTTCTTATCTCTGTGTAAAAAATGTCAAAATATGTCAAAGCTTAATAAAAATTGCATTTTAAGCCTGATTCATTAACATGACCAATACACATATTCTCTACCATAAATCAGCTGTTTACATCTATTTATCTAAATAGCTATGATTAATAAAAGAATCTCTTTCTATTCACAATTTCTGTACACTTGATAGAAGTCGACCATGAGATGCATTCTTCTACCATACTTCAAAGAGTTGATACTTTTTTTTGGCAGAAAATTATATGGCACGTGAATGTCCAGAAAATACTTGATGAATAGATTCAGTATGCAACGTGGAATAGCTCAATTTGATTTCATCTGATTTCCTCATAATTTTCAAACATCATAAACATATAAACACTTTTATACATGATTTAAAATTAAAAAACATACAGAGTGTAAATCTACACAACACATGTTCTTTCATAGCACACATAAATATGATTTGGAAACAGATATCACTATGTCAATTTTAATCATTAAAAAATAATCTAAATAACTTTAGGTTGACAAAGGTTAAGACTGCCATCTTGAGCCTGAACTTCCTGACAAGTTCGCGAGTGGTTGATTTCGCAACCAGAGTAGATAATCTACAGTACGCGATGGAGATGCATGCACGGCACATTCATGTCGGGATCAGAGTCAATATTTTTGCGTGTCTTTAAATTCGCAAACAGCACCTGACTCGCGAAATTTGTGAAAATAAAAACCTCACGAAATATTTGCCGTATACAGAAATAAGATAAAATGAAAGTCAAAGTTTGAGTTGAGAAGCACAAACAAGGAAGTTAAATCAGTTTTCCTCAGGAAGGATGAGGGGGAAAGCAAAAGATAAAATAATTATGTGGAACCAGCGTCTGATCAATTCTGATGACTAGATTTGCAGTCAGATATAAATCTACTTTGTATGTACATTAATCTACCCTGTGCATTCACAAGCCAGTTTTGCTGCTAACTTGAGGAAAAGTGCAGATATCTAGTAAAATGTAAAAACAAAAAGAAAGAAAAAAAAACTGTCAAACTGAGCAAAATCTACACTCCATTCAGATTAGAAAGAGAGAGAGAGAGGAAAGAGTGATCCTTCAAAATCTACTGTTTCTCCAAAAATATTTAAACATCCATCTTTTTCCTCCTTTCAGATACAAAGTCTTACAGCCACAGCACACTATACGACTTTTGATCGCACAACTGACCAACTTTGGATCTGAAATAAACAAGCATGTTTTTTTCTGAGGCTATTCATATTTATTTCAGATTGAAAGTCAGTCAGCTGTGCGACCGAAAGTCATATAGTGTGCGGTGGCCTTCAGAGAAATGAGAGAACTAGATTTAGATCAAAGTTGTAGAATCAAGGGCTGATATAGCTCAGAGACCTGCTACTGCACTGTTACTCTTTGTAACACACTTCACCAAGTCTTCTAAATCGTAATACTAATACTATTTTTATTATTTTGTCATAACATTATTGTCATTGATATTATCATTACTGTATTATATAATATATATGTTATGATTTATGGCTTTATTATTATCTTTATTATAAATATACTTGTAAATAGTAGTAGTACTAGTCGGAGTATTTTCATTATCATCATTATCATTACTATTGTTATAAGTATCACTATTATTATCATCATTGACAATAACATTACAATCATTGTCACCATACAAATTACTATTGATCTTAATTTAGATATATATATCTTTATTAATTTCATTTGATTTCTGAAACAGCAGCTTATGAAACAGAGTACTGCATCCAATATAGTGCTCCAAATAAACAAACACTAAAAAATATATATCTATATATTCCTTTTCCTTCTCTGTCTGTCTCTCTGCTTCAACCTATACACTTGAATATTATACATTATATTTTGGATCAAATGTTCATCCTCTAGTAATTGGTTGAAAGGGCTTCACAAGATTATTGGTATTTTCAGCTATGTCAGAATGTTGGCATGCTTGACACTCAGAGAAGTACTATTTGCAAAATAATGTCACTTCTAGGACATTTTGTAAATAGTATACTATTAGCAAAATGATGTCACAAAGCATTCCTGAAATTGTGCGCAGCTCTGTACCGTCACTCTGTGAAATGTAACAATTTAAAAAGAAATTATGACATCTCAAAGCAATTTTGATATCGTGCACTTCATCAAAATGTCATTCTGAGAAATGTAACAATTTCTAACAGGAAAATTGTGACGCCACAAAGCAATTTTGACATTGCGCACTGCTTGTACCATCACTATGTGAAATGTAACATTTTCGAACAAAACAGTTGTAACATCACAAAGCAGTTCTGACATCATGCGCTGCTTCCAAGTGTAAGGGTCCCTTAACAACATCGCATCCACCACATAACTTCTCGCCTCTTATTTTTTCCATTTCTCCCTTCTTTTGTTTAAATTTTTTATTCAAAATATACAATAAATATACATTGCCTAATTTCGCGTTTCTGGTTAAAACTACAGGCCGTGGTGCCTATAAAAGAGCTATTCACTTCGCGGCTGCGCCCCTCAAGTGAATATTTTTTTTTTTGTCACCTCTGCCCATAATTTTAACCAGAAAACTCTCAAGGCAAGGTATATTTGTATACTAGTAGCAAATCATATATTTCCTCATTCTTTTGGCACAAAGAAAAAAAAAGCAGTGATACATAAAACTGCATCTAAATTGCACAATCATTTTACATAAGACCCAGGTATATTAGTTCAATCCATATGTCCAAAAATTGGGCATGTTTTCCAAGATATGTGTGTTTCAAAATGCATACGACCCTGCTGAACATACATACCTGTACATTTTCTCCACTCATAAGAGACATTTAGTGGCTGAAATCAAGCACAGAAATGTCAAACAATAAGAGCACAAAACAATATGGACCAGAATGTCAATAACTACATGTATACTGCAGTGTGATTTGTACCTTGAAGACCCTGCAAAGGCCAGACTTCTTCTTAGAAGCCTCTACCTGCTGCATTCAGTATCAGAACACAGAGAGTGCCTTGCTTCCGTCATAATATTGGTGCAACAGTGATAATACATCGTGCAATGACCTTTGGCACATGCAAGGTTAAACTCAAGTCAATCGTGACCGAATGTAATTTTAACACTCTGCTGTACTCAGGTTAATATTGGGATGTAGTTGTATGAGTTAATTTTGAGCACCTATACTAGTCACCACATCTCCCTGAATTCCTCTCCCGCATCATGGAGGGTCGTTGTCATGGTAACACTGCTTATCAGCATTTGAATCATATATGTATTGGTAAGTTGCATCTCATTTAGGTTCATGACTCAAAAGTTTTCCGCAAAACTGTGCTTATTTTGGAAAATATAATTTCCTAGATGACATGACTTTACCGCTGGACAAATACAAACATGTGAATACCGGCTCTTTTGCACAAAATGCACGCATCATCAGTAACGAATGTATGAAAACACATTGGCAGCTTAATTACATAGTGGTCTCTATTTTCTGCATGCATGATGACTGAATATTTACGTCAAAAGCAATACATCACTCATCGCTTCTTGTGCATTTTGCCACCATCATTCCATCCAGCGACGTGCAATTGTTTCATCGCAAGATTTTGCTGGAAAGTCTTGACGGCGATGGGGGAACCAGAGCCCTCTGTTTGTTACTCCTTCTCCTCGTCCATCTTCTCCTCCTCTTTCTCCTTCATCTTCTTCTCTCGTTCCTTCTCCTCTTCTTCTTTCCAGAATGTGTAGTTGATGTGGAGATGCTCCATCAGCTCGGGACTGTCAGTGAAAGCTGGAAGGGGGTGGGGGGACGAAAACAAATACAAATAGACACCTTCACCATCACAGTACAAGTCACAGAATGAATGAATGTAAGAATGAATATGCAGCTAAATCAAGGTCATAACTTTTCCATTTACATCAATTCTGATGCACCTTTGGTGCAAATAAAAAAAAAAATGATAATAAATAAATAAACAAATAAAATTGAGTAAATTAACGAAGCTGCTGAAAAAATACTACGACTGTCACCAAAAGGAAATCAACATTGATTTGAGATCTATGCATGTAAAACAGCTTAAGTGTGATTGATATGTCAGGCAGGACACTGTACTCACAGTCCCACGCTTCAAACATGTCCATGATGAAGTAGTCGATGAAGGAGATCTGTGATTTGGGGATGCTGCAGCTCGTCCTGTCAAACACCGGCATGACAACGGGAAGACCTCGTCTCTTCTCCTCGTCAGTCTAACGACAGAGCGGGGGAAGAAAAGTGGTTGTTTTGACCATTTCATCACATGCAAAAGACACAACACAGACTTTTTCCATCTATTTATTAAAGAGTAGCAACCAAATTGTTGAACCGAAATCGGCATCTTTTCACATGGCCTCCATGCGGCATAGAGTTATATATCCCATTAATTGATTAATCAATTAATTTATGTATTCATTCATCCATTCATTCCTCCAAAGACTGTCAGCTAGTCAGTCCATCAGTGAGTTTATCAATCAATTCAATATGTCATTCAGTCTAAAGCTAGACAGATGGATGATCAGTTTGTCGGTCAGTTGGTCAGTCAGCTGGATTGTAGGTCAGCTGGTCATTTGTTCAGTCAGTCAGTCAGTCCTTCATGGAGTCATGGATGTATATTTTTATAACCGAGTAGTTTCATCCGCCAAGACTGGTCTGTGGGCTGACTAAAATTAATACCACATTGAATAAACGGTGGGACAATGGTTACATTCCGAGAGCCATTACTAAAGATGGCTCAATAATGTCGGTACTAGTCTGAAGAGAAACATCAACAACCCTCATTGCCAAACCGACTGACCTGATTGAAGTACTCCTGGGAGATGCGGCGGGCCCACTCGCGGCACAGCTCCAGGGGTCGGGTGGGGTTGGCCACGTCTGCACATTTTATCAGCATCCGCCGGATCAGGGCGCGGTTCTCCGGCGTCGAGAGGGCCACCGTGTCGGGGGTGCTCCGCCCGCCGCTCTGCTGTGAGAGGGTGGGATGGGAAATATACCCTATCAACTCAACTCTAGGGGCTGTGTGTTATCTCAACTTGTTGTCTTTTTTACCAGTGCCGGGTGCATGTAAGATATGAAATATCCAAGCGACTGGAATGCTAATGGACAACAAAAATCTTCAAACCTATTGATGTTTTACTGGGTCACACCAGACAGTTTACTCATGCATATCACACGACTGCTTGTGGACTCACCATCAAGTGAGCTATGGATGATGCTGAGTATTGTGCAGCAGGTGTGTGATTTGTTAAGTTTGCAGACATTTGTAGGATTACACTATGAGTACTTAGAAATTTTAGAAATTCATATTTCAATATATATTAGCCTGACTTCCTCATTCAAGGAGAAATATCTAGTGGGTATGTGTATACCACGCACTTGCGTGCATATATGAAGCATTGTTGCAAGACTTGCTGAAAGCAAAGATTTAGCTGCATACAAATCTGGAACAGATTCGACACCAACAGCAAACAACATGAAATGCGACCTTTTTGTCTAGCTCATAATATTATTTTCTAGTCAGGATAGCAAATGCAGCATGCTCAATGACACAAGGACAATATATGTGACCCGCTACAACAAAAGAATCCGATAGTCGGGCGAGGACAATTTTCTGAAAATAGCATGACATTATTCCCTTACTCTTCTTCTTTAATTTCATATATAGCACAACTCGTAAAAGTACTCGGTTGCGGAAATATCGATGATTTAATTAGCGCATGTCAAGTGGTTGAGAAAATCAGAGTCTCGAGAAAAACGTCTTCAAAGTTTTCCTTCTGACGCTATTATGATCAAGAGGAGGCGAGACAGTTTTCACCGCTTGACAATAGAAGGTACGCTCCTAGCGACCTCCACGATGCTCATTCAAGCTTAGCGCCAGCGGTCTATGCACGACCAATCAGTAATCAGGATGCCACGCACTGACCAATAAGATCACTCCCTCGTTGCTAGGGGCGGAGTCTATCTGTGGCGCTAAATCCAAATCTTCGGACACGTTTCTGTTACGTTGAAAGTCGGAAAATCATGGCCCAGAAAAACGCTAATTTCTTACCTTTCCTTTAATCATTTAGCTTCGAATTTTCGGCAGATGATAGACAAAACATTAGACTACAAAATTATGTCAAAAACAGAAATCTGATTGTTTTGACCAATTTTGATGACGTGACTTCAAACTCGATTTTCTCGGCTCAGCCGTCAGCGACTTTAGGATCCTTTTGTTGTAGCGGGTCACATATTTCTCCCTCCCCTCCTCAATATCTCGATGCCTATCTATCATCTATCTCTCTCTCTGTCGCCGCAAACACATACCAAGGAGGAGGAGTCGTCTCCTTCACGAGCGCCAGGCTTGTTGATGCAGTTGACAAATTTGGAGAGGTGCTCAAAGTGCTTCGTCATCTCCGTGGCGAGGATCATGTCAATGATGGAGTGACGCAAAGCTCGGAAGTCATCCCTGCAGAGACAGACAGACAGACAGACAGACAGAGTCAGCCAGCGAACCACACGGGCACACAGATTGATAGATATTTGTTACAGAGAAAGAGTATGACAGAGAGAAAGGAAGAAGAGAAAACAAGGGGTGGTCAGCAAACCAAACATGAATGTACACAGATGGAAAATAGATAAATGAATTGATAGATAGATGGATACATAGCTGGATAGATAAATAGATAGATAGATAGATTGATCGATAGATTGAAAGATTGATGAATAGAAAGATAAACTGAAAGATACATAGATTGATTGATTGATTGATAAATACATAGATAGACAGACAGACAGACAGACAGAGCCAAGAGAAGAGTAAGACAGGCAGACAGAGAAAAAGAAACAAGAAAAAAGATTTTTAAAAAAGAGAGCCAGCCAGCAAACCAGACAGGCATGTAAATAGATAGAAAGTTTGATAGGTTGATAGATAAATTGATAGATACATAGATTGACAGACAGACACATAGATAAATGAACAGACAGATAGATAAGTAGATAGATAGATAGACATAAAGATTATAGATACATAGCTACATAGATAGATAGACAGATAGATAAGTAGATAGATATACATAAAGATTATAGATACATAGATAGACAGACAGACAGACAGATAGATAGATGAAAGAAAGAGTGAGACAAACAAACAGAAAGAAGGACAGAAAGTAACACACCAGCAAACCAGACAAACAGACAGATGTATACGAGAAAGGGTGAGAAAGGGACACATAGGTAGAGACAGGAGAAGTATAAAGAGATGCTGCTACAGCCTCACACCCTCAGATATGAGTAATCTCTATGGGGTAGGGACTGGTGAATACACACATGTCATACCCACCAGCTTCATTCTCGGGCATAATTGCAGTACTTTTCAATATAACTCTAACTTCTTTCACATCTACATTAGACAACTACAGGACCTCCATCAAGTGTAGAATTCTGTCCGTCATCTTCCAAACTGAAACCTTCACACTTGGGTCACATAGTTTCTTGGGGAGGACTGCATGTGAACTATAGGACCAAAGACATTCAAAGTGTCTTTTTTTTTTTCTTCCTTTTTCTGGTTCAAATCATTCACAGTATTTTAAAATGACATGCTTGGGTATTTTCTTCAAGATTATAATCCAGTTTAGGACTCTAATCTTAATTTATGGACAGGAAATAAAAGTAAATTGTTAATTGACCTTTATCAGATAGACATCTATGCAAATGCTCATAAAATATATCAATAAAGAATGGATTGTGTGACTACAATCCAAAAGAATCATCTTTCATCAGATTACAAAAAAGATGGTCATCCAAAAAAGCTTTTTTTTTTTTCAAGACTAGTCTTTTTCAAGACCTGCATGAGGAAAAAGAGACTAACTACTCACCTGTCTAATTCTTTGAAGATGTTGCACCGTTCCTCCTTGGTGGTAAGTTGGAAAGCCAGAGCTGAATGGTGACTCTCTAACACAGCTCTGGAAAATTGAAAATGGTACATGAGTGGTAAGTCTTGATATCAATTTGACAAAGAATCACCACCAATAACAGTAAAATGATCACATGAATTATGCATTTCTCTCTTTTTCATGATCCATTCTACTTCTGTATGTAAAGAAAATGTTTTATAAATGTAGAATTTAAACAAAATATGCAGATGAATAACAGACTTTGCTACTTTCATAAAGTCCGAACCACTAAAAGTGTACAAAGTTGTTCTTCTCTTCAAAGTCAATTGTCAACTAAAAGCTTTCATCTCTTTTCCTGTTGCCCCATCCAAACAACCCTAAAGTTCACCTCCCCCTACACCCACAAAAGAAGAAACAAACTGAATGCTAATAATCTACAGAAAACAAACAGCAGACATTGTAAAACTCACGTGTCATTGTAGAGGATAGCCAGTTCACTGCCGGCATTACAGAGAAAGGAGTTTGTCTTCCCTGGGTGATCCACGTCATGCACGGCTGCAGCGATGAGTGCGGCCACCTGGTCTGCTGTCTCGAAGCACGACTGGAGAGGAAGGATGCCCACCAAAAAATTAGAGATGAACGTTTCATTGAAACTTCTTAGACCATGTATCGCTCTAGCAGAAACTAGAGCACACAGTTTAGTGCACGTATGAAAACCTCAAAAATGCACAGCTTGAACTCCCAAGTTCATTGACCATACCTGCCAAAATATCAAAAATCCTTCATAAAATCCATAAACATTTTCAGATCACAACCAAAATTTAATCATCTTTTCCTTGTGTAATTCTCAACCTTCCCTGCAAGTTTCATCTCAATCCCTGCACAACGTTTTGAGTTATTTTGCACACGGACAAACAAACAACGGTAATGAAAACACTAGAAAAGCACTCTGAGAGCGCAGACCTCGGTCAAGCAGCTCCTTTCCACCACTGATCTTGGTCTTCCATAGAGATAAGTGATTTCCTCCCATATGTGCACATGCTGAAAAATTGCCCGATTTCCCAATGTACATGTAAAAGCTTTGGTTAGCACAAGTTCATCGACCCTACTTACCAAAATATCGAAAATCCTTCATAAAATCTATAAAAATTTCCGGATCACTTCCAAAATTTAATCATCTGTTCCCTGTGTCATTCTCAACCTTTCCTGCAAGTTTCAGCCAAATCCGTTGACAACTTTACGAGTTATTTTGCACACGGACAAACAAACCCAACGGTCATGAAAACATAACCTCCTCCTTGGCAGAGGTAATTACATACAGCAAACTACAAAACTATGAAAGAAAAGGACAAAACATGGATTTCAAATGGTCATGGGAATTGTCAACTCATGCCAGCTATTATAACAAAAGAGAACGTATCACCATTTGAAAGTTCATGAAGATCTGGCTTGTGGCATTCCTCACCTTCAACTTGTCCTTCCCCAGGAAGTAGGCAGTGGCTTGCAGCACATCGGCAGCATGTGTGGAGTTGTGGTAGGGGTTGCTGGAGTGGTAGTTGCTCTCGATGACTTGCAGCCAGTTCCGCAAGACATTCTCCGAGATGCCCAAGAAGTTGCAGACGCCGTATCGAGAGAACACTTTCAGACCAGTGAATAAGAGTGGCCTGGAAAAAATCGAAGAAAATTAAGAGCCCACGCATGTGGCTGTTAGATTTTGCACACACCCCAAAAAGACATGCACATTCAATGACAACTCTGCGATCCGGTATATTGATGCTTTTGGCAATTTATATTTATATATTACCACCACTACCTCAGAACATACATCTGTATAAACTGTGAAAAGACAGAATAAGAGCTTTTGCACATAAATGAAAACATTTCACTGCTAGTTGTCTTGTCCGTATGCTGGCCATACTCTACATGCAAATGAGGTGAGATTATGCAACCATGCGTAACGTGCAGAGGTCAAGGGGGATCACACTTTCAGTGTCGACTTGCCAACTTCCAGGAATGCAGTTATTGCGCATCAGACATGGGGAGAGCATATACTCGGTAACTGCATCTATTTTTTCCACTTTTACCATGACTAAAACATTGTCACTTCACAATAAAAATGCATTTTCAGAACTTATAACTTCATATTTCTTTTCCCACAAATGACTCCTGAGAAAATCCACAAAACTATGGTAGTTTGAAGATGGAAATAATGCTCCACGCTTTTTATGTATGATCAAATAGAGCTTCAGTGCACAGCTACAAACATGAAACGGCGCTGCTGCCGTTTGAGTTTTGACAGTAATATGCAATAGGGAGAAATGTATACCTGTGCTGGGTAATCCTCTCCACCTCAAGGATCTGAAACGACCACAATGCGTCATCTTCCAGGAGGCGCACCACTTCGGGCGGAGCTTGACTCAGGTGGGTCAGGGGCGAGGACTGGCTGTTGTTGGAGGCCACACCTGTCCCGGCAGGGCGGTAAAGAAGCAAGAATGCGACCATAAAGACATCCATTTCACTATGGGCTTGTTCCAGATAGTGATTCAGCATTGTCCTATGACTTGACACACACTACAATGTATCTGCAAATTCACTACTGCCTGGTCATACCAGAGAGCATCTTTCTGTTTGTTTGTTTGTTTGTTTACTCTCTTGTGGCAACAGAAGATATTAGTTATCTGGTCCTGTTCTCTTTTGATTCTCAGCCATGTTTATAACCCCTCTCTGATGCACCTCAACATCTTTCCTTACTGCTTCTACTTCTGCTATTCATGTTTTAAGCTTTGTTCTTTGGACAGGAAAACCTCTACAAATGTCCTCAAGTGATACACTCCAAACAGATATACTAAATGAGTCCCATTCATGAATGGCAAGGGTATAGATCATGTGTTGTGCTCCACACCATGTCTGGCATCCCATAATTTAATTTGTGGACTACTGTAAACTCAAAAATTTCCATGCTAATAAAACTTCGCAAGGAGCCGAGACTTGCAAAAATAAAATGCACGCTGAAGTGTTTGTCTACACAATGCACTGAATGCTTGCCAGTGGTGATTCACAAAACTTTCATACCACCAAAAAGACTGTTGACTCGAATTTGCAGAAGTTTCATGCTGTTAATGTTTTTCGTTCTACAGTATCTCATGTACAACAGGTAATAAAGTAATATGATTTTTTTTTCTAAATCTCTGCTCTTGGGTACATTGCTAATCGCCATTAAAGATTTTTTTTTAAAATAATGTTATGATACCTATTTTGTTATATCCTCCCTTGCCATCATGCTATATATATCTCTCTTTCAGGTTTATACATTCCATGTTTACTTTAAATTTTTTGAAGAAAAAAAAATGTGACTTGAGGATCACAGTTTCAAAAGTAATTTTAGCCAGTGTTATGTAAAATCCTTGGGGTGGGGGGGGGGGGATTACATCCCTTTCATTACCAGCTAGATCTAGATGCCTGAGTGTCTGCTCTCCCTTCCATTTCCATTTGATTTTGCTCATTTTTTTTTTTTTTAAATCGTCATGAGGTGCTGAAACATATCATATAAAAAAGACAGATGATGGAACAAATGTCTGATGAAGAACGACAGCAATCATGTTTGGAATCTGAAACTCACTCTTACAGAGGGCCACATCAGAACCAGACATCTTTCTCTTCCCTGAGAATGCTCCATGCTGCGGGAGAGACATTACGAGACAAGAAAAAACAAATCAAAAAGACATGAAAAAAAAAAACAAGAAAAAAAGAAGATGAGATGAGGCATGAAGTGAAAACCATTATGGAAAGACATCTGTCATATCTTTTTCACGGCAGTTTGCCCTTCATTTGATTTTCTTTCTGCTAATTGCATTACATCTACTACATCAGGCAGACATTGGCACGACAGCAGTTACAAGTAACAGATTTTATTTGTGAACAAGATGTCACTCTTCACTGCGCCCCCCCCCCCCCCTGTATACCTACTAATCATTCATTGCTGCATCTGTCTGTCTGTATGTCTGCCTGTCTGTCTATCTGTCTCTATTGATGTTGTCGCTATTTCCACATCTTTGTATCTATGTTCTTATTGTGAATCTCATCATGTCACTAGATACGTCTCAAGATATATGTCTTTGCCAGGGCTTTGCAATCATTCAATCCATATTTGATCCATGTCAAACTATTCCTACTTCCTATCACACACCCTTGCTCAAAATACATAGCCACACACACAGTTATGAAAGAAAATGAAAAGAAAGAAAGAAACTTAATCGATTTTTGCACTGTTAATGAAACTTCTGCAGCTGCAAAATTTTTAAAAGTAAATGAAATTGTTTTCTTCCAAAATGTGCTAAAAACATTTTAATATAATATCATGCTCTACACGCCCTTCAATTTTGATTGTCACTATTGAAATAGTGTTTACATTACTGTAAAAGTGGAAAATTTCATAGTGTGAAAATTTTCGAGCAGTTCACGCATCCAGAAGCTGGCGCGAAAATAAAAGCGCATGAATGTTCTTTCATGCCATATGTTCCAGTAGTTAACATCCTGATTTTGCGGAATTAGAAACATGTGAAATTCATCTTGCCAAGCTGAGTGCAAAAAAAAAAATTACTCACATGAAAATATTCTCTTTTACAGTAATGTGATCAGCATTATTTTTTTTTCCTTCAGTTATAGCATTACATACAGTACATGTACACAATGAAGTCTGAATGCTTTTCAACCAACAACGCAGACAAAACAAAGATATCAAGTAAAATGGTCATACCCAAATTAAACTGCTCCCAGCATTCATCATGGTGGAAGCATTATTCAATCAAATCCATAAATTGTACCAGCATGCAATTACAGAAGTCAAGTAGTTCATAACGAATCACGGCAAACCCAAGGGGAGGGGGGGGGGGGGAAGACTTTTTAGTATACAGGGGAAAACTGGTTAAGATGGCAAAAGCTAAAATGAAAAATGGAATAAAGGAAGGTTAAACAGCAGCGTTGATTGTAATTAGTAACAGTAATTAGGGCTCACAGCAATCCAGGCAGTAACATTTATCAAATTCACAGATTGATACTTGTATTAAAGTAGATTAGTATTACAATAATAAGAGTGGCATCACACTGTCTCAAAATTGACACAAGACGGCCATATGAATATGGAATTCTCAATTTTGTGCGAAGATGTCCCTGAATTTGGTCAAAAGCAGATCAACAGCTAAATCGATAGCTAATCTAATTAAAGGCTACACTAAGACGTGAATCTTTACTAAGAAGTCTACCCGAAGGACACACAAAGGAAACACAATGGGTACATGAAGATCTTGCCACTGCTCACGAAGTTACTGCTGGAGCCTGAGAAACTCCACCTGTGGTCATACGATGGCTTAAGATGCCCTCATGAATGACATGATGTTCATATGATAAGAGCCTAATTTGAATATTTCCTTTATCATGTATCCATCTTTGCATAATTTCGGGACAGTGTGACAACTGCGTAAATATCCTCTGCTGGGGATATCAACATTCAGAAAAAGGTTCACTGACTTCTAAGATGACATCTGATCTTTGAATTCCATTCCATGAACACATTTCATGACCATGAATTTCAAAACTTGTATGCAATGTTCTACATTGAACCATATAAAAAAAAAAAAAAAAAAAACTGCACCGACAGTTAATCACTCTCTCAAATACTATTGTATCCATGCATTCTAAAGCAGTTTGTATACCATAATGTCCTAAAACAAATTACAATGGGACCCTCCGCAATGATAACTTTAAAGATAGTGAATCAATCCAAATACATTTTCAGGGTATGAAACTATAACTCACTGCCCACATCTTACAGGAAACCCCATCCGATTTGCTTCAGTGGTCAAAGGGAAATGAGGAGTTTTGTAGAGCATGTCAGGAACCCCTCCCTCCAAGTTTTGCCCATTGTGTTCACACATTAATATGCAGTTCCACAAACATCCAAGTGCTAAACTTGGAAGAATCAGACTCATGACATGCTTTACAATAATCCACATTTCTCTGTGACCACTTGACCAAATTAAATGGGGTTTCTACAAGATAGAGCTAAGATGGTGTATTTTAAAACATTGAAGTAGCATTTAGACAGTTAAATCATATTGGGAGTTATCAGTGCAAAAAATCTGATTGTATTTTTTTTTTGGAGGACATACTTTATAATGTTCAATTTGTACTAATGCTATCATCATGTACTCATTAGAATTCCATCAAACAAAAAATCACAACAGCTTTAATAGTAGCCGACTTCTTGAAGGCACACTTCACTCATTCTTTTACGGTAACTGCACTGTTGTCTCTTGATTCATCTGCCAATTCAAGTGTCGTGTCTCGGATGGCAGTATAAACTGAACAGTGCATTCAACAATATCTCTTCATGCCATTCCAGTCTTGCTCAGGATTTCCTCTCATCAATGCATCCATCCATCCATCCATCCATCAATCATTCATTCAATCAATCAATCATTCAATCATTCAATCATTCAATCATTCAATCATTCAATCATTCAATCAATCAATCAATCATTCAATCAACCAACCAATCAATCAACCAACCAGTCAAATGATCAATCATTAGTACACTCACTCACTCATTCACTCATTCAATTACTCAGTCATCTATCCATCCATTAATCCCTCTGTCCATTCATATAATTCTATCATTCCAATAATTTTGCCTGCAGGCCTGAACCATGATCCCTTACCTGTTTTCACATTTTCTCATTTCTCAGCATAGAGACTAAGACTAAGACTATTCATGACATCATCCTATTCTCTCACATATACAGTATGTCACAGAAAATCTACGCCTCCTATGGTATGAATACATCTCTTGCTTGCACACACACACACACAAAAACACACCCACAAACAAACAAAAATATTTTCATAAAATGCTTTCTTTCTCTATATAATTTTTTTTTCTTTCATTCCTCAAATTGGATGTATTCCTCTTTGCTAGCACTCCTATCAATGTACTTCACTCAGACATTTATTCATTGCACACTGGAGTACACCAAAATAGGAAAGACTGCAAATAAAGTATGTATGTATGCAAGCATGATACATCAGGCAGAATGAGGCAAGAATAATTCAAATTCAAAGGAGGATGTTGAAACGAGCTGAAGGCAGCATGCTCATCATGTGGCTAAGTATGCAGAGACTGGGGAAGCATGCACTGAAGTATGTAATTGGATGTTATAAAGCCAGTTAAGAAAAAGACCGGGGCGAAGGAGAGATTCACACACCAATACACTTCATTGACAACTGCAAATCTGATGGTGGCAAACAACAGAGGCACGCCCCACGAATGCAGGCTGACGTACAGACACTACGAAAACAGTGTTCTCCGCACCAAGTGCACATCACTAAATGGTAAAAGTTATCCCGCATATCATCCTGCATAAATTCAGATGTACGCACTTTATGCTCTCTGCGTGCAAGTACTGTATCCGCCACATATCTCGCGAGTCTAATTTTTCGTGAATCAGGACTTCCTAACAATTCCGCAAGTGGTTAAATTCACGATTGTGGAGCACAATACTGAACGGAGTCATGTTTGCGTGCACGTCACGTTCATGTCAGAGTCAGAGTTCATATTTTCGTGTTTTTGAATTCGCGAATAGCACCCGATTCGCGAAATTCGCAAAAGTAAAAACCTCACAAAGTATTCAGCATATACAGTATATCTGCCACCACAAACATTATTGTGGGGGAGGGAAAAATCTTTGCAATTGTCAATGAAGTCTCCATGAGGGTGAAATGATGTTAAATCACACACACACCAATATGAAGTAGCATCCAAGTAAGCAGTTAGTATACCTCTTTCAGCGAGGTCAAGCTCGCATTACGACCCTGTTTGATGATGGTGGCCATGGTGACGGTCCGGCCATGATGCAAAAGAGGGTGTGCATTCAGGGATGAGGCACAAGGTGATGGGTGAGGGGACATTAGATTTGAATATTGCATGATAAAAGAAACAAAAAAAAATGACTTGACCAACACCAAAAAATAAAAAATAAACACGCAAAAAGTAACAAACACATTTTTCTGTCTATTCATAATACATTTGTACACAAATGTAATGCAAACAAATGGCAGAAATGTGATTTGATATTGGTGATGTGCAGTGTGTGTGCAGACATACTGCACATCACCAGACGGTTGCCATGGTGATGAGTGTTACATACTGTGAGTAAGACCCCACCGTACATAGAGAAAGAGTGAATTTTTGCATATAGAGTGGTTGGCATGTTGTACCCATGCCTCAACTTCTCACAGGCGGCGGAAATGGTAAAGCGCAATGTCCATTGATGATGACGTCATGGCAACAGCCATACTTCCAGCATCCCACGTGCCTTGTCAGCTCTGGGATGAAGTCCATTTCTGTTTCATTCCCTCTCCCTCTTCTCTACCTCTCTCTCTTCCTCTCTCTCTATCTCTGTCTGTGTCTCTCTTTACCCATTGCTTGCTTTATCTATCTAACTATCTATCTATCTACCTACCTACCTTTATCTATCTACCTACCTACCTACCTACCTACCTACCTACCTTTGTCTATCTATCTATCTATCTATCTATCCATCTATCTCTCTATCTTACTTTTGAGTATGTGCATTGCAACTTTACCTATCTCAGCACGGCCCAAAAATACAAGAACTCTTATTGCCTCAACTACTGAAGAACAAGGATACTTTGCATGCATTTTAATTTTGTGAATTTCGCGAGAGCCAATATTTGAGAAATTAAAATGCATATATGGAAGTTCTTGTCTACACTACATGTATATGCATTGAATGCCAGTGGCAATTTGCAAAAATTTCACGCTACGAAAAAGGTCGTTAGCTTGTCATTCTTTGGGGGTTTGAAAAATGATAAATATCCTTAGAATTCCTTGTGATCCCGGAATGCTTTGCGATATATTTAAGATAAACGTTTGTAATGACTGGACCAAAAACATAACATCCTTAAGTACTTGCCCTCCTCTAAACAGTTTTCAAATCTTAACCAGTTCCTTACAGGAACCTGGCATACCAGTACCCTGGAGCGTCAACTCATACATGGCAGCCTGGTATACCACGTTTGAAGACAAAAATGATTGGTGAACATAAGTATGACATGAAGTTAAATATTTTACATATTGCTCACTTTCATAACTTTCTCCATCGATTCATATTTTGTTCATTAGTACTGGTCCCTTGAAGGTACAGAATAATTGTAGGGTAAGGTGAGGTAAAAAAGAGTGAATAATATGCCATTGATATCTTTTACGGGAATTATCTTTACTTATTTAGCACACCAACACTCTTATTGCAGATGACACCCAAACGGGTGCAAAGCTTGAGTTAAAGAACCACCTCCAACTTCATTCACAGGCGCGATTACGCTCGAAAGACAGATTCTTTCAGTGAGGTTTTGTCACAAACAAAGTCCCGGAAGGTGGAAGCATAGTTACTTTGATGTTTCAAAAATAGCTTACCATACATGGCGAGAATATATGACTTCAGTAGGGTAGGAGGTTTATCAACCTCAATAATGACAACAACAAAATCATGCATAGATATGCATGCATTATACGCAACAATTTAGAATCTCATTATTAGACTACCATTAGGTCAATGCATAAGGTGTTCCCTAGCAAACACTGCATAGATGTAGTGCTTCAAACATTACTGGGATTGCATACATCAATCTAAAATGCAATACTGTGCACTGTTCAAGTTGCCTCTGAAAAACAAGAGAGTAAAATCAGACACAAAGAATTGCAAACACCTCCTCAAAATCAGATTTTATCACAAACTAGGGGGCTGAAGGAAGATGTACAAAATATGCTAATTTCTATTTCAGCTGCAGTGTGGAAAAATCGCTTGTTACCTGCTCTTCAACACAGCTTCTGCTGAATAAAACCATAGTTTCAAATAAAAACATCCTAGCTATAAATGGGCTTGTTGTAGAATTTTGAAAAGTTTTTCCTTTTGCCCAACCTTTTTGGGTGAAGTGTGCATGGGAAAACTCCTGTACCATTGTTAAACTCTCTTTTGTTGTTGTTGTTGTTTAAAAAAGCAAATTGTAGGCCTATCAAATTACAGCTACTGAATGCAGCCCCTTTCTGACAAAATTACAATCAACATAAAGCATGTCACATTTTCAGCAAAGCAGCCATTTTTCACATTAACTCTTGATCACTAATTCTAAATACTATCATTATAACGGGACTGGAGAGGAAAAAAAAAAAAAAGGAAGACCAGGGCAGAGAACACTTGTTTGGTTCTTGTTGTTGTTGTTTCCAATGCCGCCTACATGTACATAAAGTTCACACTATGTAATCATCACTTTCACACAAATCCATGCTCCACCCAACAACCAAACGTAAAACTACACATGCTACATCTTATGCCATCTCTCAACATTTCCTTGAAAAGTGGTACAACAATGAATCATATATCTATGGTTTTATGGACAGATTTATTACCTCTTTCCCCATAGTCTAATAATGCATATATATTCATAAAATTACTTTAACATGTAGCCGTATATTTTACAATGATCTGGCCTGATGGAAATCACACACATACGTCAGGATGTAGGGTTACTGCGGAGGCCATTATGCGCTAAGTGACTTGATTTGATAGGCGTCTGGGCTTTCAAGTGCCGAGAACACAGAGCCGTTCCACTGGGGGAAAGGATGTTATTCAAACAGACTCAAACCAGCAAGCATGATCAGGGTCCTTGGGTAACACTCATATTGGAGCATTAATGGGTTTTAGGTACAAACGGAGGGCATTCACACAGATCACTCGCTGTAGATGCTTATGTGTCGCAAGGGGAATAGGTACAAAAAGATTCTTTCTTTAACCATACACAGTTGCACTATTTTGAAGCTGCATAAGATGAGGGGCTAGTTTGCCTTACCCCAGATCTTGGCCATTCATAGACCAACCACGACTTCAGTTAGTGTGTTCATGTCCCATCGTATACATTGTATTTTACGAGGACACATAGTTAAATTTGTTATTTCTATTCTTATTCTTATTCTTCTGTCTAATTATGCAGATTTTATGTTTTTTTCAAAGAAGGCTATTTTTTTTTTAGTTTCTACCATTTACGAAGGAAATGCAATCAAATTTCTCTTGTTTGCAGCTTGTCATGTAATCTAAAAGACAACTTAATCAAATTGCATCTAAATTTTAGATTTTTGATTGTAAAATAATTTTGCAAATATGCTGGTTTTTCTTGCAATTCTGAATTTTTGAATTTTGATTATCAGGGCAGAAATCTTATGTGTTTCTTTGTTTTTGACTGCTTTTTTTGTTTTGTTATGTAGGATAGTTAGGATCATCACAACTGATGTCATCTGAGAAAAAACAAACACACATTCATTTTTGTTGAAAAATGATCATAAAAAGTGTTCATGGGGCTATTTTAGCCCCCCCCCCCCCCCTTTGGGCTAAGAGGGTAAAGCTGCCATTTCATGTGTTTATTTTCTGATTTCATGGGGAGGGATAGGAGATGTGGGAATGGGTCACAGGGAGGGCACATACACATGGGTGGGTAAGCAGCTTGGGCACGTGAGTGTGACCACAATTAATGTAATTGAATATGAGGATGCCGAAATATCACATAAAATAATGGACACTACAGGAAAACGGGAGAACATTGAACAAATTACTTTTTTTTTTCATAATAAAAGAAAACCATGAAAGCTATGGTGTAGTGTCAATGGCAGCGATTGTTTGACAGTTCCTTGGAAAAATTAAGGGATTTTTTTTTTTTTTTTTTTTTTTTTGGGGGGGGGGGGTTAAATCTATTGAAATGATTAATTCTTTTTAGTCATCCATACATTGACCACACAGTTAAAGACAAACTAAAGAGTGATATCACTATGAATCTACAGGACCCATATGTTTTGCCTGTTCATTGAGCACTGGACTACTGAACAACTTCTTTTGTCTTGCCTACATTATCTTTGTCAAAATTGTGCACTCTGCACAAATGTGACATGTGTGCATGTGCTACATAGCAGTGTGAGGTGATGTGTGCATACCATGAAGGGTCATGAATGACAATACATAGGTCTTGCATGGTGAGACACATACAGGCAACATTTCTGTAAGGGTGAATGGGTGATCACATTTGTGAGGAGTGTTGGCAAAGATGAACGCACACACACACACACACACACACACACAAAAAGTCTGAATATCAGCAAAGTACTACAATAAATACACTGTAGTGAAATGGTCAAGTACGTATTTCAAAGGGATGAGTCACATCGCTTACCGCCATGAGTCCACCAACAAGGTCAGTAGTTATCTGGTCATCCTCCTTGACCTGCACCGGGTTATAGAGTTCCGATGACCGCAGGATGTCCAGGACTCGGTCCAAGGCTTGGACCACAGTGCTCGGGCTATTTTCTTGGGCAGTGTTTATTATGTTGATGACCTGAGAGACGCACAGAAACCAAGCAGTAAGTACACGTCAACTACCTACAGTCTACTGCTGCGTAGGAGATATGCTAAGAATATGATTGCTACAAACTTTTACCGCCAATGCAAAATTAGCCAGATTTACAAAGCTTACAAGAACAGTTGTAACAACAGCCCCCTCTGTACATCCCCATGAATTACGTTCCTATCATAACTGGAAAAATGTCAGAAACAGTGCTTCAAATGCAACTATCTCGATTTGTACAGAACAGTTCGTTCTAACTTAATATCTCTGACACAGAATACTGGATCAAGCCCTACTCGTACGGTAAAAAGCAGCACTGTAATATTAGATAATACTACATCAGCATTTGGTTTCAAACTGTGTACTCTTGGTAAAAAGGCAAACATACCATAATGGTTGCAAATATCACATCACTTTTAAACAAAATGGAAACTCTACGGTCCTATAACTTTCCACACAAACTGTGTGATTGCAGAAATAGCAGTGGAACGCATCAGTGAAAGTTTGAGGAAAATTGGATATTCCATCTAAAAGTTTTAAATTCTTAAAGTTTTGATAATGATGCACCAACAGCCATTCCTGGATAAGAAGACTACAACAACTTGTCATGTTACAGTAGTACACTGATACATAACAAAATTATAAAGAGAATTCATCATATTTTCATTTTTCTAGCATAATGAAAGAGTACTCGGCATATCAGTTTCAAAAGGCATGGGGAATTACATTACCCTCAGCATAGATGGCAGTAATAGTTGGAGGGAATGTGCACTTTTCATTACAAAAATTATATTTTGTCAATTTTTTTGATATCCCAAAGCTTTTTACTGACAGGAGGCTACACACAAATAGCTTACTTAGTTTTGGTAGTAGCAAAACTTGAAAAATTGATAACTTTTCAACTGATCATCAGATTTTCCTCAAAATTTCACTGACATATTCCATGAATATTTCTGCATTTACTCAGCCCACATACGTATTTCGGGTTCGTCACATTTCACAGGCAGAAGACACAGACCACATAAATTAATATCAAATGTAGAAATATCAAATGACAACCTGTGCTGCCATGAAAAAGAAAGATAAACAGATAATTTTCTGGGGGGGGGGGGGGGGTTTCCCCACATCCTGCATATTCTGATAGTTGGCTACAAAAAAATAGCTTCCAGCACTTCCGCTCAGCCTAAATTGTTTGCTTATCAACCCTCTTTTCCTTCTTTTTTCTTTCTCTGTCTCTCCCTCCCTCCTCCTCCCTCTCTCATCTTTATTCTCTCTGCACTGATAATCTAAAGGAAGTGACGGCCAATAATGCGTCCCAGAACACAATCTACATCACACGCCGCACTAATTACTCCTTTGAAGAGGCCATTGAGGTATCTGATTGCAGCCCCTGCTGGACCCATCAACGAACCCACCTTCGTTATTGGAGCTTCTATTGTCATTGAGTGTATCCTAGCAACAGATTGCCTCCGATGCAAAGCTTGATGACCTGCGGAGATGGATATGTGTGACGCACACACACACAAAAAAAAAGAGAACAGGAAAGAAATTTACATACCACATTATAAGAAGAAAGAGCTCTGTAAATGTAGAATTTCATGACGTATTATTGGTGAATGAAAAGCTTTGAGTGGAGAGAAAACTATTTGGGAAGATAAGAACTAGATAAATGAGATTCTTCTCAGGGCAAGTGATTAGAAAAGATGAGAGAGGAAAGAAGCAGATGTCTTGGATAACCAGTCTACATGCAAGAACAACTAGAAACACACTCGCAGAGCAAAGACCTCCACCAAGCAGCTCATTTCCACATAATTAGTATGCTAAAATGGTCCTAAATCCCAGAGATTAAAGTAAGGCAGTCGTCACAAATTTGGGGGAAAAAAAATGTTGTTGTTGGTATCTCTAAAGAACTACTTTCACCAAAAACAAACTTTTGGATCACCAAACAAGTGCATATACATCATTGTATATTTCAATTGAAAAAGTGCGAATCTGCAATCGTGAATATGGTAATGAGGGAGTGTCAGCAGCAGATCAGACGTCACTGACGCCCAACCTTAAGAACATCATGTTCTGCTCATTAAGCGTACGCTCACTAGTGAGGATTTGGTTTCTTTTTTCGTCCATCTCAGATTTAAAAAAAAAAAAAAAAAAAAAAAAAAAAAGATTGTGAAAGGTGCCCTGTATGGCTGAGAAACCTTGGGACAACAAAGCTGAACATAAAAACTTACAAACATTCTCCAAATTATGTTGTATGCAGTATGCTCAAGTTCTGTGATACGCATATCCTAAACTTGAATGTCTTTGTCATTGGCTGAACGACTTTTTTTGCATTCTCTCGACATTGGAATAATGCTACAACATGAGCAGCTACACCACTGTCCTATCGAGATAGGAGAGTAATTATACACAATACAACCATTTTCTTTGATGAATTCGAGTCTCATCTGCCTAACAAACTACACAGCTGACTACATACAGGGTATCAGTGATAATATGAATGCGCATGTGTGTTGTTTGTATGCAAAATAGTACACTTCACGGATGTCAGCTCGAAAAGGACCATGCCATGATCACTGACGTTTCTGGATACTGCACCTAGATGAAGAGCTGATATACAAATGCATTATCTAAAACCTCTGAATTGTCTTAGGAACAAAAGTGTAATGCCACAGAGCTGTCTAGAATATGTTTTTGTATGATCAGCATAAAGTGCATTTAACATATCACAAAATAGCATAGAATCTGGGGTACGAAAAATGGTAGAAGCACCACAAAAGGTCTGAAAACAAATGAAACTGTTGTACTCTGCGCACTACTAGACCTGAATATGGGCATGTGAGATTATACAATGTGAGTGGGAATACTGTCTGTATAAAGAATAACCAATTGTGGAATCCCTACTGACGTATATGACAGAACTTTAATATGTCATGTTCACATTTATACAGACGTCTTCATAGAAACTAATCTGCAACAAGATAAATGTTCACAATTTTCTGATGTTTTAAAGAATTACAAGCAGCAAAAGTCTTTTAATAAAATAATTTTTCATCATATCCACAGCATCTTTCATATCCAGTGATTATCGTCAAAACAAAATGATATGTACACAGCAACCCATTTATCCTCCTTTCCAGAATGCAGTCACAATGTGTTTATGTAGAATTGTTGAGATTTGTGAGCCAAATGTCTTGAAAGTAAAAAGTACTTTTTACATATGCAACTTTATAATTTCATCAGAATATTGCCCCAAGGGTGGTCATATGTTTGGTCATGCATCATGATTTCTTTTGGACTTACGCAAGTGCACAATCTAATTTATGATCTATCAACTTCACGCAAACTCACATAAATAGAAATCTACTTGAAGTTACATCACAATGATTTATAATAATATTCTGTTTGATACATATATCATTTAAGGACTGAAGAATTACATGACAGGAAAAAGTAACAATTCATATCACACATACTCAAAAAAACAAAACAAAACAAAACAAAGAGAACATATTGGTTCAGTTATATACACTAATGTCTGAATGGAAGCATAATAGTCATGAGATTACTTTTGACTATTTGTGCATTTGCTAGCTTATTTCTCATGCGACAACATTGTATAAGAAAATACTTTCAGGCCAGCACATATCATTCTCAGTTGCCTCTTGACTTCTTGGAAAAAAACAACAAACAAAGAAACAACAAAACAATCCGATTACCTCTCCCGAATTTGCATTCTCGTCTCAAGCAAAATCTGCTTGGATGGGCTCAAATATGCTGCATTGCAGTCAAGCGGCAAGTTTATTTTCAGTTGTCATGGCAATGGCGAGCATACCACGAGGGGCCAGCGCCGGGGGCTTACCGTTTGAGAATTCCTGTGCCATTTTGTCCACGGTGTGCTGTAACTCCTGGTTGAAGACGCTGGGGCCGTTTGTGGTCTGCTGGGGGCTCCGTTTGTTGAAGACGTGATGGCGCACTTTCCTGGTGATTAAATATGTGCGGACGGATCGGTGAAACACAAGACTTTTTGCAGTACAAAATCACAGCACAGACACAAAGTACAGTCTTTATGAAATCTAAACTTATCATGGTTACTGTGATTGGTATGCAATCATTCACAACTGCATGAATGTGACTCTAATAGCATTGGACAAAGCCCCAAATCCTCAATACTCTTGCTTGAAACTCAACTTTGCAATTCAAAATTCAACGAACACTGATGGCGCCAACCACATAAGGCGTTACTCATAATGGAATCTTGCATCCCACGAGGCGTAATGCCTAATTCAAGTACATGCAGGGTCTTACTGGAGTACTGTCATTCTTTATTGATGACTTTTTATGTAAAGCCAGAAGAGTTGTCTACAAATATTGCTCATGAAGAGAGTCATTTATTCAGGGGTTTTCTGTCCCGTAAATGCTAATGCTATTTGAAGGGGGGGGGGGGGGAATATCAATGACAAAATGCTATCAGACTGAATTCATAAGGGGTGAAATTATATCATGTCAGTAAAGTTTGCATGGAAATTGGCTGGGAGGATGATGAAGCAGAAAACTGGCTTTTTTTTAAAAGGCAGGTGAATTGGATACTCATTTCTCGATATCTCCTGTCACACAGTCAGGCATTTACATGTGGCGGAGAGAAATGGTCCCTCCGTGATCCATGAACTTTTAACATCTGCTGAAAATGTATCCTTATAAGCCAGTTCGTAGTTCCACTTTGCGCATGAGCAGAAAAAGGTCATTTGTACCAAGAGGCAAGTTGGTTTTTAAATTCACTGAGATAAGCATCTGTCATACAATGATTATTCATGCAATCCTTGTAAATGTTGCTTGTCAGTATATCCACCTGACAGCAAACCTGGTATTTGGCAATAAGAATAAAACAGTTTTTTAATGCATTCAATGCAAAACAATGAAATTGATGCTTCCCCGTCGGTTGATTGACGGACCATTCTGGTCACCTGGTCTACGCAAGTTAATTCATTGTTTAAACACGAATTCCATGCTTACCGGTACCCATAATGTCTCTTTGAAAACGACTGAAGTGCCTATCCAACTGAGAAAAAAGAAAGGTCATTTGTACCAACGTGCCCATGAGCTAATTACGAACTGGCTTATTCAACTGTATATGAAGGAACCTTAAATCCCATACTACGTCCCGAGGGGACTTTTATCATTTCACTGTGGGCTCTTCAAAGACACAGTGAAGTTTCTGAAAAAATTTCTCTTGTTTGCAACAAGATCTTGTGTGCAGCAAGAATTTTCTCAACCTATAGTACAGTGCACTCCCGTTATAACGAACACGGTTATAACGAAATTCCGGTTACAACGAAATAAAATTTAGGGCCGCAACATTATCAACTCTATGTATTTTTATTGTTTATTCATTCGGTTATAACGAAATTTCGTTATAACGAAAGAAAACTGCCGGTCCCGAGGACTTCGTTATAACGGGAGTCCACTGTAATGGTTTGATGAAAGTTTTATCGCCAAAATGAATGCTCTTAAAAAAGCAACTGAACCTTTGATTATCCAGGCATCCATAACAGCTAGCTCTAAGAAGAGGTGGTCTGACCGTGACACTCAGAAATTTGCCATCATAACAATTAACATGGACTGTAAACCCTTTACTTGTTCTTTTAGACTAAAAACTTTATCTGGTGGCAAATAATGGGTTCAACTTGTTTAAGTACTTCCATTGTATGATATCAATTTAGAGTATATCTCACTACAATATGTTCATATACGGCACATCAAGTCGACAGGTGTCTCAGTCATACCCTCATGATGACGTTTTGATTCATGACAGTGAGAAATGAACAGAATTCCCTTCCATGGCAACCAAGAGATGCCTCGCTGCACTGAAGTCGTGACACTTGATATTCACGCAATGTTCCCAAAATGTCACAATATGCTAATTTCATGAGTATTTCACCTCATTCTGTTTCAATGAGCCAGGATACATGGGCATCTAGGCAATCCTCTCCACCCAGCCCCCCCCCCCCCCACCCCTTAATACATTTACAACCTCCTCATCATGGAGATCTCCTTCTTTACATTTATATTGTAAGATAGCAAAAAAGATAACATAATCATCACCTTGGTTGAATGTACCCCGATTGTTCCTGATAAACAGGTACGACTACAAATCTTCATATAATTCATTACCTTCCTTACTTCTACCTGAACCTAAATGTGTGAGACAGAGTGACATGAGCTGGAAATATCATAATGATATCACTCATTCATATATAGTGTAATATGTCTCATCAATTTTGATTAAAAATAAAACACTTGGCATATAGTTCCTTTGATCAATATTTGTATTTAAAAAAATGATATTAATGACAGAAAATCAAACAGCTTCAAATTATAACACAAGTGGTTCAATTGACAGAGCAAAGGATACAAAAAAAAAATCAAAAGTGTGTGCTGATTCAATGCTACAAGAAGACTGCACAAAAAAAAAAAAAATGTATATACTGTATTATGTACACCTTATGCAAGAGACTTACCCTCCATAGCCTATGACAGGTGTGATGTGTACCATTTGTGGAATGCTCTCACCATTTCTCTTCTTAGAGTACAGCATACCCTCCCAGGACTGCAGGGAAGGAAAAAACAAACAAACAAACAAGCTTGATTTTACAGGATATTTTTTTTTCTTGAAACTTTCTGGCCAAGATTGGCTGAAATACAAAGAAAAAAGAAATTGAAAGATGATTCAGACAACCTCACTGTACAAATTCTCAGTTAATGAGGATTGCCAAAAACAAACAAACAAACAAAGGAAACCCTACCCTGGTGATATTTAAGAATAAGGTATAACAATGGACAGTCAGTATACAATGAAAGTACAGTTTCGTGTTTCTCATTTTTTTCACTTTTTGCTTTTCATTAGAACCTCCTTTCTCTGACCTCCCCCCCCCCCCCATCTTTTGCTCTCACTCTTACACAAAGAAAACTCTATCGTGAACATTTGCTTTTATGTTCAAGATATATCTCTGTGGTGGGAGTTCTCCCTTCTCTCTCTCTCATTATCATCCTTCCTTCTTTCCTTCCAGAGGATATTTACATCTCTGTCAGTCTGTCCACAGCCTTTTCAATCTCACTTTTCTCCAGACAAACTGTTCCTCTTTGTACCCGATGGTTCATTGAAGAGCAGTAGACTGTAGATAAATCTGGCAGTATACCAAGCACATGACAGAGTTTTTGTGTCTTTCACAAATGGCAACTGAACGAGAGACAGACTTATCCATCACCATAACTGAGCTTTACATTTTCTTTGGTCTTTTGTGACAAACTACATATAATGCATCTGAAATTGGGTAGTATTCTTACTTTTTTATTTTGTCTGCACACAGTCACAGTTACGGTAAAACGCAAATTGCACTCCTTTCATATCTGCATTAGATGACATTTATGGTACAGCCCTTTTTATCCCCGTTTCCAAATCACAGAGTTACATAAAATAGAGTCTCTTGTTAATAATGCTTAAAATCATGATTTCTGTAAAATAGAATTTCTTTTTAATAATGCTTAAAATCATGATTTCTATAAAATAGAATTTCTTGTTAATAATGCTTAAAATTATGATTTCTATAAACTAGTTTCCTATTAGTAATGCTTGAAATTATGATTTCTTTAATTTGACTTATTGGAATCTACATATGCTTTCAAGAAACTCCTGAGACCTAGAAAAAATTGCACTATGTACAAAGTCAAAGGCGTAAAAGTCTTCAAACAGAACAAATGATATGAATACTACATCGTACTTCCTTGCTTTGTGCTTTCTTGTTCATGCAATGCGACTTTACACTGTTAAGTTTGCATTTTTTTAACCTTTTGTGTGTATGTAAAACACTCTAGAAGATCATGCATGATGAAGAATCAATCTTAAAAAGATGAGATGCTTCCTCAAAATGTTGATGAATAATACATTAACATCCTCTTCAGAGAATGATTAATTGTGAATATCATACAAAAGTTGTTCTTTTCAGCCTATTTTGCATTTACACTTCCACTGTTTGATTAATAGCTTCATAAGTTAGTAATAGCCTTAAACACACCTAGAAAAAAAAAAAAAAGATCAATGTGAAGTCATAGAAACAGAGAGATTAACACCACCATCAGTGACCTAGCTATTTTATTATCAGAGCTGAGCCTACATGTCATTCCTAAATCTTATTCCTAAAGAGCAGTGTAACGAAAATATCCTAATCTTGTTTACAAAGAACATACTCATCACACTCATATTGTCATTTGTTAAAAGGACAAAGGCTCAAATGCTCCAAAACAAAAGCGTACTACTTGGCCAACATACGCGCCGCGTCTGTTTGAATCAATTCAAGGAGAGAGAGAGAAAAAGGGAGAGAAATTGACACAACTGACCAAAAAAATAAAAAGACAAAGACAATTAACTCTTTGCGTGCCATGATGTAAACCCACTGTGTGCCACATTATTCTGAGACAGCAACGTAGTCATGCTTTGGGAAAACATTCTGCTTTTCAAATCTACGTAAGTTAAATAGATTTTTGTTATCCTCGATATGTTACGAGCAAAGTTGTAGAGAAAACGCCAAGCTTTGCTTCAATGTAAATTGCATGGCAAATCCATGATCGTTTTTTTTTTTTTTTTCAAATGACCAGTAGCTACATTATTGTAAAAGGCATGACTTTTGCACACAACAGTGCCAGAAACTTAGAATTTACTCGCAAATTCCAATAGTGAACACCGCTTGATAGCCAATCACCACATAAAATGCAAGCTATACGTATTTGACAGGAACGGAATTGCAAGAAATGCTTTCATCACACTGTGGCATTTGTGATTTATCGGCGGCTTTGTGCGTTTGAGCAGAATATGCGAAGTTGGCATGCCGTCGACTGAGTCGGGCGTGCGAATGTGGCACATAAAGAGTTTTAAAAAGAGGGAGAAAAAACAGAGAAAACGAGGGGGAGAGAAAGGGACATAAGCTGACAAAAAAAGAACATATACACAGAGACAATAAAGTATTGTCTCACATATCTTGCAAGGCACATGATGAGAGAAAACAGACTTTGAGTTTTCAGGGAGATTGGATATGAAGCGTACATAGAGCATAAAATGCGCATTTCTTGAATGGCTATCCGATGTGATGGTGTACAGGACTAAAGGCTTTCATCCATGTTAGTATCTGTTTATGAATATTGAATAGAAGTGAGACAATCAGGAATCTGCATTATTCCATACAATCATCTTCACAAATTTGTTGATTTGTTATATTTCCAATTCAGCAAAGCATTGTGAATGCTGGCAAATATGAATGTCAGCAATATGAAAAGACTCCAAAAGGTCCAAAATCGAGCAGCTCACCTGCTGCTTGGTATACAGAGTAGATAACCTAGTGCTCCTGTACTGAAGCAGTTACACTGGCTCCCCATCAAAGAGCATATTGATTACAAACTAGACTTTCTTGTTCATGAGTGCATGATGAATACTGCTCCACAATACCTATCCCACCTAATAACCACGGGACCCCTATCAGATCTCCAGATATCAACTTCGGTCACAAAATGACAAAACAATCCTGCAAATCCCACAAGCAAAAACCAAAGCATTTGAACGCACATTCTCATATGCTGGATCTGTCGTCTGGAATCCGCCTATGTGTTTCAGAAGATATGTTTAAAAGGAAACTTAAGACTAAACTGTTTGAATTTGAATTCCACGAATTTCGTGAGGGCCAAGATTCGTGAAATTAAAATGCACGCGAAAGTTCTTGTCTACACTATATATGCATAGAACGCCAGTGGCAATTCGCAAAAATTTCATGCCATGAAAAAGGCCGTCAGCTCCAATTCCCGAAGATTTCACGCCGCGAATTTATCATGTTTTACAGTATGTTGTCTTTATATTTTATGAATGTTGTATGTAAATTTTTCAGCACTTTGATCGGGTCCCTGTATAAGTGCTCAATAAGAAATAGTCATTATTATTATTATTATTATCATCATCATCATCATCATTATCACTGCTCTTTTATGTGGGATAACCACTGCGACACAATTTCACATCGAGTCAGGAAGAAGTATCTTGACTCAAAAAGTATAGAATCTAGGGTTATCATACATGGTAGTTTCATGCATTATCATTTTGTGCACCTGCACATGGACACTCCACAGTGGTAGAACAAAACACTGTAGATCTCCCTTAGACACATACATTTGTAGTGCTCAACTATATTCCTGAAATACTGTTTAATCACGCCAGAATCAAGGGCACTGCCATAGATTAAATGGTCCTAACTCAACATTACTGTGCACAGTAGTGAATTATAAAACATGATCGACTACGGTAATTGCAGCCATCTGCTCCACAGCCACAATAGCATGCCGACTGCTTTTATCTCGTAAATAAATTGGAAATCATATACAGTCACCATCACGGGAGCTGACACACAAATTACCGAGGTAAATGCTCGTCACTGGCATTTACCACCAAAATTCCTGCGATTATAAATTCGTGATAAATTATTCATCGCTGCCGACTCAAGTACGCACTTCCCACGAAATACGCCGACATGTCACGCTCGGAGAGCAACCGTTTTCCGACTGCCACCCACGCCTGTGCTACTCCTGCCTGTTACGTCCGGGCAGATAACAAAAAGCAGCTGACGTCAGTAGCGTTAAGCTGCGGCTGTGGATTTCTGACTTTACTCGAGGCCCTCCATCTCCCCCACCCCACAGAGAAACATACTATTAGTATGGGAACCCTTAGCCAGTTAAGCTGTCAGCCCCTCATAATTCCGATCATCATGTATAACCTTGCCTCACTATAAAGTATTACATGAACACTCTGAATCATCCACTGACACACTTTCTCTCGCCTCTCAATGCTGGAAAAAACTAGCACCATTGTAATTTGTGCCAATGAGAGAAACTAGGAGAGGTAAATTGGCATGTTGTGATCACAAGAAAATAGGGGGCAACCTGCTCTGCTCATTTACTCTCTTCTGAAGGGGTAAAAGGCAACTGATTAGTGCAAGGAATGGCATAATCACCCTTAATCCCTGTGGATACATACAGAGTACCATCCCTGGCATCGGGAACAGCTTAAAATTAAGAACAAAGAAACAGATAAGATCACCTGTGGATGTTCATTACATCCAATTGTGTTGTGTTTGTGTCCTTGCACATGTGTGTGTGTTTGTGTGTGTGTGTGTGTGTGTGTGTGCGCGTAACTCTGAATATGTGTATACATGTAAGTACATTTTATGTGGGTGTACATGCATTTTTCTGTGTTATCTTATTTTTCTTTGGTGAGTGAGGCAGAATGGTAAATGTTTTATCAATCGCCAAGTCCTCCCACACTTGTTGACAATACAACCTGCAATCACGGACATATTCTCCTTAAGCATTATATCGCGTACAACTAGAGCTAGCTGCATCATTTTTCTCAGGCATTTGCAATTAGCAAATTGCTGTGGCTGTAGCCTGGGGCAAAACGCACTAACAATGAGACCCAATCAGCTCTGATGTCATGTAAAAGTCACTCTGAAATGACCTGGAAAAACAAAATAGCGGAAAAATACACCACGCCTCTTTGACACACAGTAAATCGCTGTGTGATGGTGTGTCACCTTCTTGCGCTTCAAATATACACAGGTAGTTTGCAATTCCAACACCATGTTTCATGGCAGTACACACCTTCTATCATTTTTTAATCAGTAAAGTATGAAAATTTCACATCCTCTTCTTAACATATTCTGTCTTTCCTAGAAAAGAAGCTGCAAGCAAGTTGATATTTCTTGCAAATTTTCTGTGTCAAACAATATTTGTGAAATTAACAACATGGTAGAAATACTGCCTCCCATAGTACAATTGCCTTTTATATAATCTCCTTTCAATTCAACTCAGTTAAATTCAAATTCAATTTTATCTTGTGACAAAAACACATCTCAAGGATGGAAAATCACTAACTTTTCTCTTGACAAGAAATATTACCTCTTTGTCACTCAGTCAATGTGGTTCTTTTTATAGCAAATTCAACCTTTCAAAAAACTGTCTAGAACCCAAATTCATTAAATATTACACTTGCGAAAAAAACATACATGGCGTATCCAATGAACATAGCTTCCCACTTTCTGGAGCAGCTTTTGATGCATTTTGATATATTGTAAGCATATTTCAAACAGTAGAAGATGAATTTTGAGCCTTTCTGGGAACTATTTTTTTAAACTTTAAATGGGGGGGGGGTGGTGGCACAAACCTTTGCCTTCTTCAGTTGTGAGTAGATGCCGTCCACGAGCTCCGGTTTGTTTTTGTCGCACCTGGGCATGTCCTCCATTTCCTGGCCAAGCACTTCCTCACTGGTGAAACCCGAAAGCCGCTCGTAGGCGGGATTCATGTACTGGATGGTGCGGTTCTCGCTCGTGATTTGGATGGCTTCCGAACTGCTCTCCAGCGCAGCAAATAACGAGTTGGTGGCTCTGTGAAAAGCAAGCACAAAATCATTCACATCGGTTTGGGAAGGATCTATAATACAGAAATTGATAAATAAACAGCCAAGCTTATCATTTGAAAATATATGACAGCGGTAGCGATGGTCACCTGACTGTCGCGCTGGTCACCTGACTGTAGCGCTGGTCACATGACTGTAGCGCTGGTCACAGGACTATAGTGCCGCTTCTACCCTGGTTGCTCGCAGGGTAAGATTTTGCCAGAGGCTACCCCATGGCTACCCTGCATTTTTGTGGCCTGTTAGAATGGTGCTAAAGAGCACAATATTACGGATATCATAAAGATACTACACCACATGTCACTGAAGCATTGGAAAGACTAAATCCTATTTCCACCTTCAAGTCCCCATTGACTTCAAACTTTCTTCCATGCAACTGCCATATGAATAAAATAGATATAAAATGAAGTGAAAGAGGTATATGTCTGACCGATAGATGCTGTCTTCCATGCCATATGTTTTGTCCCCTGTATGTAAACTTAAGGCTATAAATGATAGTTAATACATTCTTCTTTCTTTTTTCTTTTTTTTTGGTAAAAGGAGAAGCAAAAATCAATGCAAAAACATGTACAACCGAAAAACAACACAGAAGAAAAAACAAAATCATACGGACAACACAGTTACTGTATCAACAGAATATGAAAGAACTTTTGTCTTTACATGCACAACCCTCGAGGGCCTCAGTCAAAAACCTGAAAGTCCATTAAACGAGCCACTCTCATTATCACCCCCACTGGATGCAAAGCAGAGCTCATTATGGCCATTGGAACAGGTGTGTATCATCATCTCGACATTGATACTAGCTGTCAACCGATCAAAGCATAGACGTGCATGTTGGTATGCATTGTAAGTTGACAGTTCATTAGCTTCTTTGTCATTTGGTCGACATTTGAACAAGATGAATGAGCACACCACCTACTTATTCTTCTACCACGACATTCATTTGTTTCCCCCACCCCATCCCAACCAACCCCCCCCCCCAAAAAAAAAAAGAAGGAATATGAAACAGAAGAGAAAAGCATCAGTTTGTAAAGTGTCGGGAAAATACACCTGTCTTTCCTTGGAGAATGTTTAGTATCATCCATATAGGACATTTTAGCGGCACATTAAAAACGTGTAATGTTGTCCGCTCAATTCTTACTGTGCAATACGAGAGGGTATTGAACGAAATGCATAGGCCAAGGTATTAATTCCCCATAGGCTACCACTGTTACTGGCTTTGCAATGATACACCGTATTTTGTCTCGTCAGTTACATGAGCGCTTGCTGAGTGCGCGAACGCTTGGTATGTACTAAGTGCCGAAACTCTAATTGTTACATTGCACAAGCGCACAAACATCTTGCTACATACGCCAAGTACAGTATGAGTCGCTCATTTTTTTCAGTGCAGTGTCTATTTCACAGTCTAGTAGAAGTGCGGTACTTTTTTACCATTTATGCCTTCTATCTCTAGATGATGATTGTAGATGATAATAATTATATTGGATGGCTTTAATGCATCATTGATGGAATACCAGGAAACACTGCACTCGTTAGGGCAAATATTCCCTGGTATCCCATTCATTGTCATCCAATATAATATACAGTGTGGATATTAGTCTATTCTACAAGTATACATCACAAACTAATCACCATGACAAACCATGGCTTCATCTTTTCAGATGATGCTGCCACCAGAACCTGTGTGGAAATTGGAAATGTTTTATTTTTTCTACACATGAGTTATCTGAGAACTAGAAATACACTGTATTTTTAGTATACATTATTTGCCTGGAAATTGGACATTGTTTTGTTTTTTACGGATATTATGGATAAAGGAGATGAATTTTTCTACATACTAGACAAGTCCAAAATGTACAATTTTCTGAAGGGACTCATCATGCTGGTATTTCTCTGTTCACAATTTATCCATTCAAATCTTTAGGTTTGTTTGTTTTTTTCAGAATGGAGGCAAAGATTGTCTTTATACCCAAAACAGTATCTCAAGAAGTAATATCATTCAGTCTCTTGCTTTTATTTGCTCTGTTACAACTTTAATATGTACAGGAAAATGTGAGATGTAATACATAGATCTCAAGGGTCACTCTGAATGTTTTTTCTGCTCCTATCAGTGGGACCACATCCCTGGAGGCTGCAAAGCAGAGTATCCCAGCAACCGTCTCACCTGAGTTTGAACTGTGATCGGAACTCTCCAAACTCTATCTGCAGCAGCTCGTTGAGGCAGGCTCCCGTGTTGGCATTCTCAGCGTAGCGGCGGTTGAAGCCGGCATTGATGAGGGGCATGATCGAAGGTTCGTCCTTGTCTAGTGGACTGCAGACAGAGACAACATGAGATGGGTGAGTGAGAAAATACTTCACATATTGAGGTATGCATATTAATCGTACCATCAAATTATACAATGCCTCTAATTATAAATGGGCTAACAGTACCAAGGATAATTTGCAGTCATTATTTTTTGACGGCCATTCTGAATTCATGCAGATCGAATGCCTTTTGTCTTCCATCCTAAAAAAATAAAATAAAAAATAAAAAAATGAAAATCATAAAATACATTATCACATTATACAATATGAGTCTTTCCACGTTTTTCTTTTAACCAGTACTTTAAAGGTAGCACTGTATTCACTTTCCTCTTCAACAAATGTTCCTGCCTAACCTCAACTGTTTTTCTCATTCAGTTTTTTGCGCTTCAAAAACCAAAACACTGTAAGGTACATAATGTATATCAAAAGACTTCTTAAAAAGCAAATTATATCAAATGCGTAAAGAATAAGAGATAATTCATTAGTCGGCTAAATGAATGGATCATAACACTTTCTTCTTCTGTGCAAAAATCAAACTGTATTGGATTCTGCATCACAGATTGCAGATTTATCCACTGGTCCTAGACATGCACACACACACACACACACCATACCTACTGACAATTACAGTCAAAAAGCATGGGTGTGGAATAGCAGCTCATATACCAGGAAAAGAGAAGTATACACTTCATTTGTGTGTGTGAGTGACTGTACGTGTGTGTGTGTGTGTTATTGTTATCAAAGCGAATAGTACATAAACTCGGCTAGAATCTCATCTTACCTTTTATTATGGAAAAGAAAAAAAAAAAGACTTAAAACAAAAACAATGAGAAGACACGCTTCCATGAAAGAAATAATGTGCCGGAGTGAGGATTTGGGTTGCACACACTGAAACTCGAGATATTACATTCAAGCACATGAAAGAATGCAGCACCAAGCCATTACATTTAATACTACCCTCACATGTCTACTCCATGAGGCCCACGCCTATCAATACTACCCCATGCACTTCTAATGTGGAGAGACAGACAGAGGACAGACAGACAGTTATAGCATAGATATGCAAGTGGTACATCATGTCAGCTGAGAGCATTTACCCTTTTTGTTTCTTCTATTTATGGTGTTTACAGACTGTACGAACTTAATTCTCTCTATCGCATATAGCTCTCCGAATCTGAACGTGTGTGGCGCTCTAATTTTTTTACCTTTAATTCTTCAGATATAAACTTCCGGTTATGAATGCACAATGTGTAAATGTACGCTTTTATGCACATTGAATGCTGAAGTACTAGCCGGTTTTCATAGATCGTATCAAATTCTGTCTTACAAAATACTAGCGAATAATAGAGTTATTTTCTAATCATGGGATTCTTCTGTGAAGCGGTCCAATGCTGGGTCAATGACGCTAAATGACAAAATCATGGAAAATATCCATAGATGGACGTGACGTGAGTAAGTTCCCAACAGACAAAGTTCAGCAGAGAGCATGGAAAAATCTGCTTCCCAGGAAAGACTACTTCGACCTGACGTCAAACTTGTTCAAGACATTTCCAGAAAGAAATGTACGATCAAAGATCCTACACTTACGCAGGATCTTTGGTATGATTTTCCAGAACCGCAAAACTGGAAGTCTACGTCCCAAAAGCGATCAATCAGATATCGGTATGAAGAGGTGATATCGCTTGATATCGGCTATATGCGATAGGCAGGATTGCCAGTGTACAGTCACCTGATACCTCCATCTCCTTACATACAAGTAGTTGCTTCCACCAGTGCAGTCACATTAGTTGGACCCTTTATTGACAGCAAGAAATAGCTGCACAATCTTGACCTTTTGTCATTGACGGTTGGATTCTGACCTCTTTTGCGCAAAGGAAATATTCACCCATTTATTGTTAACCTGTTGAGAACGGGCCGATTTTGCTACAACATGCATTTCCACTAGATGCTTGCCCGAGTATACTCAGGACTCGTTTTCAATAGGTTAATGTGTAAATCAATACCACATCACTTTCCAAAATTACTTTCTTAGCTGAAGCAGCAAAACAATTATATGATATCTTTAATAGCCAAAATTTAGCAAACTGTGAGTTTGAGGCTTCAATGATTTTTCCCCTGTCATTTCATGTAATTCCTTTCCTTCCCACAAAGTCATATTACTATTGGACAATTCTGGCCCGGGTTTTAGCTAGAAAATCACACACTCTGAGCTAAACTTCACTAGGGTTTGGATTTTTTTTTAATTTAAATTTGAAGGCATTTTGCCCCAGATGTAGTTTACACATCTACACTTCAATTGGTATAACTTCTGGGTCAAGTATCAATTATACCTATAACAATAATCATAATATTATGATGATAACAATAAATGTACCAAATATCAATTAAAGTTGAATTCCTCTGAGGACTGTATGCTCTTTAACATTTCCTGAAGTGGTTTCTAAGTATCTTGGGAAAAGTGTTACGCTAAATCCTCACCTCAACCAATACTATGCCATCCCTTGAACTCAGACTTGTTGTTTTGCGTGCTGAACACTTTGGAAGACTGGTGTACGCTGAAATTTAACCAGGTGCTACATAAGCACTTGCCTGCTTGCCAAAGGCAAGTGAAAAATCAAAGGGGCAAGTGTTTGGAATAATGAGAAAAAAATGCTTGCCCAAGGCAAGCAAAAAAAAAAAGAAACAAACAAATTGAAGCCGCCTTTTTTTTCACTTATTCTGCCTGGTAAATCCATGAAGTCAACATTATAATAGGAGTATAATATATATATATATATATATATATATATATATATATATATATATATATATATATATATATATATATATATATATATATATATATATATATATATATATATATATATATATATATATAGATAGATATAGATATATACAGTGTATATCAAATGCATAAAGGGTAAGATAATTTATTTGTGGGCTAAATGAACAGATCATAGGGATTTCACAATGTTCTTTTTCCACTCTATATGGAAACCTAACAATGAATAAAAAGAGAAAGAAAGAGAGAGATGATACTAAAAAGCTACAGCAAAAGCCGCAAAGTGGAGTTTCTGTGGCTCTACAGGTTAAAGACTCAGAGTGATGTGCCTATTGACCTCCTACCTTGCTACGAGAGTCATTCATAATCATTCTAACCTCAGTTCACATTCTTTGCTGCAGTCCTGTCAGCAGCACTTATTTTCAAAAGCACTGTGGATATTTCACTGTGGATATTATTTTTGTGCACTTAGAAATGCCAGTATGAAGAGCCATAGAATGTAATTATTATTATCATTATCATTATATTTCCTGGAAAAAAAAAAAATCCAACATTATGTGCAGCCTGGATTATACAGACGAATCTCATGCACAGGCATCACTCTATTCTATTCCAATGTCTTCACAGAAATATTCTGGGATGGAGAAGATGTTTTTCTTTATGACGAGCCAGAGGGAGCCCCCTGCATGTTCAGTACAATCTCCTGGTCAAACCAGTCAGGTACTCCAATCCCTACCTAATCTAATTATTAAAAGAATGCTTAGTGCAGTGCTCACCCATTAATCGGGAACCGCTTTAGTGTGAACCCCTGCTTTAGTGCAACAAAACTTGATGTAAAAAATTTTTCATGTGCTATTTCCACTGCTTAATCGGAACTGTGAACCTCTTTATCGGGACAAGTCTGGCTGAAACACTTAACTTGTCCGTCATTAATGTCTACTAGAAAATAATAAGCCAATCCTTAGAAATAATTGCACAGATGTCATTTCCACACCACAAGGGTTAATTTCTAATTAGTTCCCAATAGATTATGGCGTCAGTGTCGGGCAGTTAGATGTAGCACAGAGGTGATCATCTATCAAGCGTCATCAGCTTCCACTCATGCACTGAATACACTCACGTACCACCCCTTCAGTGTGATACAGAGAGCCCCCTTTCCCGCATGCCGCCCATGCTCTTCACGTTTGTGCATAGTATGAATGCAGTGTGTGTATGTTTGTGTGTGGCAGCAGAACAAGGAGGCATGAATATGACAAAAATGTGTTCGTCCAATCGACATAATCAGTGTCACCATAACATGCATGTTGTTAACACGTTAGACAGCGTGTTGGAAGTTGGCATAGCTGCCTCTTTCTCTGCATTGATAGGGTCATAGGCAGCGTGACTTGATTATGTACTAGTACTTTGAACTCTAATGAGCTTTAATTTATTTTGTGGATCAAATGTATGGAGGTTTGTTCAGATGATGCATTTTCCAAAATTATGAGACTGCTGTGTCTTTCCTTAATGCCACTTTTTGTTTGCGTGTCGTAGCGTGTGCGTACTTGTTACTGTGGTTATTGGTGGGTTTAATAACTGCACATGGTTTAGTATAATGCCTACATACTAGGCTTTGTGTTGTGTAGTCGCATGGCCAATACCAGCCACCACTTAAGCGGGAGCACCGCTTAAACGGGGAAAAAACTTGTCTCCCAACCCCTCCTGATTATGTGGTGAGCACTGTACCACTCATTGGCCTGTTAAGAACTTTAAGTCAGAGCATTTCACAATTTCCTCCTTTTTTCTGTTTGGGGGGGGGGGACACGAAATGGATAATTTCCTTGTTCTTACAACAACAACAACAACAACAACACAAGGTAAGACAGTTAGATCTACACACCAACTCCTGCCATTGTGTGCTTCCTTGAATCTTGGGCATGAAATTTTGTGCAGGAGACAAGAAATACAACTTTTGATGAGTGCTCACACTGACATCACCAAATAGAGGTACACCTAATAATATGCAGCGTGATGATTGATGCTGCAATTTTCCCTGCACCCATTAGGAGCAGTGTCAGTAATTAAAGCCAAAGATCATATTCTATAACAGAAAAAAAAAAGAAGAAGGAAGAAATGAAGAAATTAATGTCATGAGAATGACAGTTTAATTACGACGCAATCTTTGGGATCTGTGACAACATCTCAGGGATGTCAGGCATTAACATCCTCTGCCCCAGGTCAATGTGGTGCGCTCCGCCCGAGCACACAAGCACATTTACGGGAAAAAGCATTCACACATACTGCTCTCTGATATTCATGAGCGACAAGCTGGTCTGTCTTCTAGTCGTATGTCATCAGATATGTATCAAAATCAAAAAAGAGAAATACAGATCTCTATCTCACAGAAAGATATTAAAAAGTAAAGAGCAAAACATTGATGTATATAACACTTTAACATCCTTATGCTGCAGCTTCATAAATGAAAGTCCTTGGTGTTTCAACAGGCAGAGTATCTTTCACTATTTGACGAGGAAATTAATGTTATCTTTTTACAAACCATATTTTAAGATGATATCAGGGAATGACAGATGTAGTATGAATGGATAGTCTGCATAAAAATGATCCCTCTCACCCCCCCCCCCCCGAAAAAAGAAAATACAACAAACAAAACAAAACAAAAACAGAGAAAAATTGAGTTAAGAAATGCCCACTGATATGTCTTGCACACTTGGAAACACGCTAACATGATACACGTACACTAAACCAACAAGATCCTCGTTGTGCATGTACAGTATTATGCCGGGTACTCTCAGCACCGCTTCTCTGGCCAACAGCAAACAAACCTGCGTTGCCATGGAAGCGCATCTATCAGGACAGATGAGATGCCTGCTTAAAAGCGGCACTCATGCAAGCCACGCACTATTACCTCTCATGACATCTACAAACAAATTTTCCGTCCAGTTGTTTGGATCCAGTTGTTTGGATCAACATGGTCCATCCAACCTACCTTCCTCCACCAAGTCTCATTCAATATTGCTGGTAACATTCTTTTTTCCCCAATAATTTTTTTTTTTCTTCAGTATCAACTTTGGAAAGTGAAACGCTGGTTGCTGTTTGACATTCATTCCCATTCTGGTTGCTGGAGAGAGAGAGAGAGAGAGACAGGACAATATTTTCCTATCCTCCCTCCTACTGTTCACTGGGTTGATTCGAGGATGAAATGATCGACACGTTTTAAGGCACAAAAAGTTCTTTACTGACGGCAGCCAGACAAAGGCTCCCAGTTTCTGATGATTCCTATAGCTCTTCTAAATGCACACACAGACTTATTTCTCTGTGTAATGCCAACTAAATTGTACCTGCATCAGTTCATGTCGGTAGCAGTGACCTCGTTTAAAAAAAAAAAAAAAATGAATAAATAAAGTCTGCCCTATCCATGGATTTGTAGCAGTTTTAATATTCTTCCCCCCCCCCAAAAAAAAAAAAAAAAAGAATAATCACTGAAATTTTGTAATTACACAATTATGTTGCACATTTAAGCAGAAACTGCAATATCAATATCCAAAATATGACCACAAAAAAAAAATCTTGAGTGATCTAGCACACTATCTTTTATCATTCCTAGTCTGTGCTTCATCACAAAATCTGCTATGCCTGTGACATAAACATTACATATTGCACTGTCAAATAATGTGTTTGGTCAACTACGGCTTTGATTGAAATTTGATTACATCATATCTCTTCTCACAAAATGAGTTTTAACTGTATTTTCCGACCACAAAAAAGGCTGAACACGTAAACATCACACGCTGATAGTGATCAGTACGTACTGCATGTCAAAGACGTGCCATTAACATCAAGCATTGAAGACAACCCATTACAACCCAGTAGTATGGAGTTTCCAGCATGATCTGATAAAACTTTCATTCAAATTCATTAAACATGCATTCATGTCGGAGTGATTCTTCTTGCTTGCCTTTTCGCTTGGTTCAAATTCACGACCAAGAACTTTCAGTTTTGTATAAATGATGATTATTTTCGATATCATTTCATTGAAATTAGTGACAGATTCATTCTATTTCACAGCTTAAAATCTGCACTCCATATTTTCAACATCATATCATTCAAATTTTATAGGGACAGATTCATTCCATTTTGCAGCATAACATCTGCACTCTATTTCATACCAGTTGAGTTCAGGTCATGATATGGACATAAAACAAGTTTCAATTTTGTTTTGAGAATTCAAGCTCATATCTCCTGCAATCAATTTCATGCAACATTGTAAAGATACAGCACTCTGTTTTATTTTTTTAACTTCTTGATTTTGTTTCTGTTCTAATTCTGCTGGGTTATTCTTGTTTTTGTTCTGTTTTTTATATTGACCAGCATTCCTAATCACTGCTCATTTTTTAGTTCTTATTTATGCACAAATACAACTAATTTTAACTATCCTATACTAATTTGATGATCAAGTCTCAATTTTGTTATTAAAGCCAGGAAATGTATACTTCATGACTGCATGATTCAATTGTATACTTTGGAATCATGTGTTGGGGTGGGAATGAACAAAAATGTTTGCATCTCATTAACCATCTTTTTTCTGTATTTTCCATACAATTTCTTTGTCTGACAATTTCTTGGTGTGCTAGGCATTTGGGCAGGCACAGAGTATGTCCTGGAGCGGTTGAACCACTAGCTGCACTAGACTGGTGTAAACAAAATTTAAGACGTAAATACCAAATATACATGTTTTCCTCTTTTAACTTACTAGCACTTAAATGCAAGAACACTTGCAACCGGAAGCTATTGTGAATTTGAATGATGTTAAAGCTCCTACTTACTTTTGGGAGCAGTGATTTAAAAAATGTTCTAGATATCACTTTTGATGCATATGTGTAGGCCAGTTGTATCACAAAACATCCTACCAAATAAATTTTTTGCAATAAAGCCTAAAATATAAGGAGATATCACTATTTTTCTCATTAAACCATAACTGTAGATGATTTAATCTGGAAACATTTTTATTTTAAGTATTGTTCACATTTTGTATATATCTACACTTAACATTGATTATACTGGTTCAAATATTTACATTGGTTGTTTCTATTCCTAACTCACATTCTAGAACTATTCTGAAGCACGAATGCTGGGTTTTTGTTTCATCTGCAAATGATAAATTGTGCCATTAACAAGCAGTTGTAATTTGAATCCCTCCATTTGAACTTTTCATTGACCGAAATCATGAAATCGCAAGAACCTAGGTTGAGATTGAATACCTTTTTTTTTGGTGTCTGAACTTCGATGTCGCTGGACATTCTAATTTGTCCCAAACTGCATGAAACGTTTAGTGATTTGGTTGAAATAAGAATGAAGATGGACAGGAAGATCTAATGTACCACAACTGACAAACTGTACATTATATTGCTCATTAATACATGGTGTACATGTTAGATCAACCCCTAATTACATTGGCTATTATGACACACACCCTGGCCTGATTGAAGTCGCTTGTGAGCTAATTCAATATCACCGCCAAGACAGTGCGTGCATGTGTGTGATGTCATATTGGGCGTATTTATGAATCACTCTTTCTACCCTGACAATACGGCTGCTGATTTGGCAGTCAGCATGGCATGAAACTGCCCCTCAACATTGACTGATTTGCACCTTATGGATCTTAAATGATTGAGTGTAATAAATTTTGGTGGTATACAATGAGACAGAGAGAGAGAGAGCAAGAGTGCCAGTGAGCGAAGGGAGAGAGAGTAACAGTCAATAGCCGTTTTCACATCAGCCCGATGTTTCGAAATAGCGTGCTATTTTCTGACTCTTGGGAAATTAACCAGATCACGAAACAGCACGCTACTTGATAATGTGAATACAAATTAGCACGCTAATTGATCAAGAAAATTTCTCGCATCCAACTCTGGAAATTTCCGAAATAGCAGGATAATTAATGCGAACTGGCACGCTATTTGATAATGTTCAGGCTGATGTGAATAGGAAAAAAAATAGTGCGCTAATTTGCGATCGCGAAAAATATCTCGGGCTTGAATTTTTATCGGGCTGATGTGAAAACGCCTAATGATACCTATCAAATGTAGAGTTTTCCTTTTGTTATGGCTTGCAAACATGATTAGTTGGTGTAACATGTTGAAGTTGCTACCAGGGCCCCGTTTCATACAACTTGTTGTAAGTGACAAGTTGTTATAGTTGTGACAAGCTACTGAAATCCTTGCATCTGATTGGCTGAGAGCAAATTTGTCATAGAAATGTGGCAGTTGTCACTGATAACAAGTTTTATGAAACGGGCCCCAGGTGTGACATGATCACAGACATAATGGAGACTTCATTGCATCATGGCACAGATTATTCACACACGTCATGACATTGTATTGTAGCACCCATGAGAGAGTTTGCAACCAGATGTACAGTACGCACAAAACACAACCCCTTTTTAACTGTGTTTTTTAATCTCACTGAGTTCCTAATTCTTCTGAACATATCTCTTCATTTCTAATCACTTTTATGTGTCTTTATAAACCATGAAATCTTATCTTGTCAATGTGGCAAACAGAATGTTGATGTCTTTCCACACTGCAGTGAATCATTCTTTTCACAATGTATTTTCTATTCACTGAATTATATATGTCTCTGAAACCTTCTCTTTGTATTTGTATACTCAATCAATTTAGGTCATGTAATTAGATGTATTATGCCTTTTCTAGCTCTCTCTGATACTTACACAGAGAGGAACAACTCTTCTTCTTTTGCTACAACTCTGTCCCTATAGCCATCTTCCTAAATATATTAGTGCTTTCCATTTCTTGGTCTCTCCCTCTCTCTCATTCTATTTCCAACTCTCCCTTTCTCCTTTATATTTCTACACAATCATTCCCAATGCTCTGTGACAACTGTGTATTACATACTTAATATCTTCTTTCTTTTTTTTTTACCTCATCCCCTTCCCGAGAGCTCATTTGTGTCTATTCCCATACTTTACTCTACATTCTGCTTTTCTTCATTTCTCCTCCTGTCACTGACAATAACTGCATCCCCATTAATCTGTCTAATAGCTGACAAACTGTCATGTTGCCACGGCAACAATCATCACACCAGAGATGCAGCCATGCCAGGCTGGATACAAAGGCCATCTTCATATTAATATGGGCTGGAGAACTTACTTCCGTTTGGTCACCGCCACGATGGTTGTGTGCTTGCTCGACTTTGTGGCTCGCAATGACCTGTGATATGTTGAGGAGAAACCGAACACATAACACACATGAGATGCAAACACAACCTGCATATATCATCAGAAGTCATTAAGTTATTAAGACAATGTCATATACTTAATAATAGCTTGAGATAAAAGAACCCTGGAAGAGAATTATGATGATGATGATATCACACCCTAGAATTGCTTTCATGAAAATAGGGTACAGATTTCAATTTCAATTTATTTTCACATTTCTCACAAATAGCACAAAAAAGTATAATTACACAATACGAAAATCATACAAAACATAAATTAGATGAAACTTCACTGGAATGTACAAAAGTTTGTCTTGGTTTAAACACAAGGTCTGCATACATGAGAGCTGAGCTATGGTCATAATGTGAGAAATATGATGGGGCCTGCATAAAAGCAAGCTTGTGCAGCCGCAGGTCCTGTAATAAATCAGATTAGGGGAACTAAAAAATACAGATATTTTTTAGACCATACTATAACTGGGGGAACCGATTACAACAAAAACAACAAGAAATATGTTCAAATAAATGTTACTAGATAAAATACAGAAAGACCACATGTTGCAACAATATCATTACCTACTACAAGTAAGGACATTGGGAGAGCAACGACTGAGATAGTTAAGAGTCCAATGGGTGTGAAGGTATAGATAATGGCGTAACAGTATGGCATAAATACATAATTTAAAGGTATCAGTGAAAAAGACAATGAGAGATGGTGGTGGCAATAATGATTGTAATACTGATAATCATGATATTACATACATGTACCCCGTCTGTAAACCCACTTGGAGGCATTGAGGCCATCTCTGAAGTACAGTACTCGCCGCATAATCGGGATAGGCTGGGAATAGCAAAAACGGTCCCTTTAACGCAGGGTGCCCGATTTTGCGACGAGCACGCACCATACACTCACGGCATCAAAGATTCATACTGCACAAGTATATTGTATGCACCACTCCACTGTACACATACCCCTCCCCCTATGATCTCGCACCGACAGTAGAGAAATCTTGCTTTGTAGGTAGGCTACTGTATGTGTATTGATAAACAGCAATGGATACAAAATCTTTGTAAAGTTCTTTTGATTTTTGATATCTTTTTTTGTGTAAAATGCATGAAAGAAAAATAAATATTGCTTGAAAAAATAGTGTCTCGCTTATCAGAGGTCATTGCCCGATTGTCCAGTGAAAATAGCATCCACTGGAAATGTTCCTGGGAGGCGTACATCATTTAACCAACGCTCCTGATTATCATGTGCCCAGTTATGCTGTGATTACTGTATCAATAATCGCATCCAGTAGAAAAATGGAGATAGTATGTAAATTTGCAACACATATTAAAGGCATGATTTACTGTTTGCAGATGAAACAAAAACCCAGCATTAATGCTTTAAAATAGTTCTAAAAAGTGAGTTAAGGATAGAAACAACCAATGTAAAAATTTGAACCACTATGATCGATGTTGAATTTTGTTAAATATACAAAATATGAACAACAGTTATAATAAAAATGTTTCCAGACTGAACAGTCTGCAGCTATGATTTAATGAGAAGAATACTGATATCACCTAATATATTTTAGGCTTTATTGCAAAAAATTGTATATGGTAGGATGTTTTGTGATACAACTGACCTACACATATATGCATCAATAGTGATATCTTGAACATCTTTTAAATCACTGCTCCCACACTCTTCCAGAAGCATGAATTCACAAATTCCAATCGGTATTGACAGATTCTAGAAAATCAACAAGTGCAGAATAAATGAAGAAGTACTGCACTGGTGATAGCACAAGTAATTACGCACTGGACAACAAGTACTTCAGTCGCCTCCCCTGGCTTACGAAATTTTATAATTTGTTACGTACATGTTATGAAACAGGCATTTGATGGGCATCTTCATATCCAATTTAAGATAGTGAAAACAGGAGACCTTTTACGGAAGTTGGGAGACATAATAGAGAAGTACCCATTATCTCAACTCCAGGCCAAGTGAGGGAACAATCGAATATGATAGAATTGCACACTTCAGTCAAAGGAGGAATTCAATAAGTGTATTTTCTTGGGAATAAGGGTGTCAGGTTGCGAAGGAAATCAAATCTTTTATTAAAATTTTCTGTACACTTTCACAGGAGATCTTCTTTTTTCTTTCTTTTTTGCTTGAAAGTTTCACTTTTTCTTAATGTTTCAAAATTCTACACCAAATGAAAATGTTTCTTATAACATCCATAAGCTGGTGCAAGGCTGTTTGTGACCAGGCTTGGAGCTAATTTGTGCAAGGCAATATCAGCTACAGAAACTGAATTTAAAGAAGCATTTTGTTCATCACATAGCTCATACTGCATGTTTACATACAAACTGGAGATAATTGTTGATATGAAGGTATCATAAAGAGCCGATTATCGGGAAGTAACTAAATAGTCTTTCACATCTGACATAGGCTGCGTTTATCTAACTTGAGAGAGAGAATCATGTTTCAAAATGCGTTTGGAATCATGTTCGCGAATGTGGTTTGAAACGCGATTCTCGGGGTGCAGTGTTTATCTATCCATCATACGATTGCGATTCGAGTGTTGTCACTGCGCAGCTGCTGTGCGCTGTTCGACCCAAGAAGTAAAGGTCAACTGCATACCACCAAATATGCCTCATCATTCACACACAACTAATAGGCCCGTGCACACACAACGAAAATCGAAATTACAATCGCGATCCAAATTTCAGTTTTTTTTTTTGACCGTTCATACACAAGGAAAAATCGCACTTCGCAGCAGGGAAAGAACGATCAGTGGCCAAATTGCGCATGCGCGTAACTTGCATGACCGAAGACTGACCCCACGGTCCCAATAATGTTGACGTTCACGCGCTACGAACGATGGGATCAAAAATACCGATTTCCGAATCTCGATCGCGCTCACACACACGACGCTTGGCAAAATAATTGCGATTATTCTGAAAAATCGCACTAATAGTGCGAGTTGGATCGTGATTAGGATCGCGAAAATTAGTGAAATTTTCTGTCCACACTGGAAAAAATTTCGAAATTTTGATCGCAATAAGAAAATCGATTTTTAAATCGCACTTTTTCCCTTGTGTGTGAACGGGCCTATTGGGTAGAAAACACAACCAAAAACAGCCGCGAGTTGATCTTGAGATATAAACGCATTTCAGAATGGCATTGCGTTTATCTACTCACAGAAAGACTATCATGGTCTCAAACGCATTTCAAAACGCCCTTTGAATGGCATTTCAAAACAGTGTGCCTAGACGCGTTTGAAAACATGGTTGCATTTACCTAACCCCCGCAAATATGTCAAATGCGTTTAGGATCGTGATTATGCCTCAGAAACTTTTTAGATAAATGCACCCTTCCTTTTGTTCTCTTTTTTGAGAGACCACATCACAGTATTCATCATACTGGGTTGCTTTTTCCTACAGTGAGTGCTCTCATTGCAAATAATAATAGAAAATCCATATAAAGGCCAAGACATAGCACTCAAGCCTGCAAACTTTCTGAAAATGTTACAGGCTTTTGGCACAAATACCTAGTCAATCCAACGAGACATTGTGATATGTTTGTTAGTGTCAAAAGTTTTCTCTAGCAATGTGAATGAGTCTTCATGCAAAAATATACTGCTAAAGGTCCAAGGGCTACATGTTCAAGGTATGCAAACGTTTCTATGAAATGCATATTTCTATTAATGGCAAAGATGGTAAATAAATTGGAAAAATATAACAAGAAACCCGGGGGCCTCATGCTCACCTGAGTTTCGTAAGTTCATCTTTCATGCATTCTTGTAGACTATTATACCAAAGAACATAGCAAACTTTGGGGCAGTTTTCAGGGCCTCCCAGGGGGCATGGACTCCTATTCAATGACAGTGACACTGGCAAAAATACCTGCCAAGTTTGTCAAAAGTGTGGTCATGTATTTTCAAAAAGAAAATCAATGTGTAAAAATTGGCTCCTAATTCAGTCCTGGCCCTTACGGAGTAACCCCTGGATCTACAATAAATAACCTCGAAAGAATATCTATTAACATTAATATATTTATTCAAAATATTTCTGGTTTTATACAATAATTTGTTGTTGGTGTTTTTGTTTTTGTTTTTTTCCTTTTTTAAGATTCTCCAGTTTAGGGGTTCTGGGGTCCCCTGGTGTGTTCATAGGGGGAAGGGGACATAAGTATTATATTCTCTCATCCTAGTGATAATGCCTGCCACCTTGAGGACAACAGCTCACTTGAGCCTTTTGGCTCAGGTGAGCTAAAAATGTAATCATTCGTTCAAATGGTGAGATTTTAGCAAATTGTGAATCTCGCAGGTATCAAGGAAAAGGAGCTCTAGATAGACAGAACCCTGTCCCTTATCACTATCCTCACAAGGTTCTTATCAGATTGCCATTAGAGGCATCACAAATGCGCATTTATATCCAAATTGCTCCATCGCGCTGTTCAGCATGTTCCTAAACAGCCACACTCACTGTCTTTTCAGGCAGAAATGTGTGCAGTTGTGCAGCATGGATAAGGCTGACTGTTCCCATCCTGGAGTCATCCACACTTCGTAGAAATTCACAATTCACTGCCAGGCACAACTATTGATTCATGGACCTGGCTTAAATGCACAGACACACATCAGCTGGTGTGATTTTTGCCAAGGTTCATTATGGAGAGCTAACAGTCAAATTTCTTTCACCATAAAGCACCAGTGAGCCCACTCTAATGGAAGATCAACAAAAAGCACTCACATGCTTCCTGCAGTTCATCAGACACTTCAATTTCAAAAGTTTGCACCTTATTTCAGTTAAGAATAAAAATGGTACTGATATTTCTACTCTACACAGTCATGCTGTAAACTCGCTTCAAGCTCACACGCAGCTCTCCTTATACAACCAAAGCAATATTGATAAGAAAGAAAAATTGCAATATGTTGAACAATGACAAACTTACACACAAACTGCAGCATAATTATTACCAAGGCATTTGCAAGTTTTGTTACTACTTGCAGTGAATAGGTTACTCAAACATATCCTCATATGGGAGTTGTAGTTGTGTATTATGATGCATCAGTCTTTAGAAACATGTAATGCCAGCTATAAGATGTCACATATTTGGGGGATGGGGGGGGGGGGGGGGCTTTTACTGGTTTGAGCATTTACCAGGAATCATTTACTGTATAATCTGTTATTTTTGCATACAGATTTATCTTAACAAATGAGGAGGTCACTGACATTTTTCTGAGATGCTGTTTTTGCGAATTGACACCAAGGCTATCGTAAGTGCAATATCATCCTAGCGCATGGCAGTATTTTCATGTGTTATTAAATTCGTGGTCCAAAAATAATTGGTAAAATTCGTGAAAATTACACCATCGCAAAAATGACAGCTTATACAGTTTATGTACTTGCTTTTTCACAATTACTTTCTAGTCCTTTTCAACATAGAGAATATCATCCAAGACTGTTTTATGTCATATTATGATATCATGTCACACATTACCACTTTGCATGATAAAAAGCTTATCTAATAGTTCATGAGAAAGAATTTGCTGAAAAGAGGCAATTACAAAGTATACCTTGTTTGTTGGCTGCTTTTAATAGTTCATGACTGTTATGACTATATATATATATATATATATATATATATATACATGCCAAATGAATCAAGAGAATTTGTGACTACAGTATATGTCTTAAACTATTTATGCCTTTTCAAAGTGAGTACCAAAATTCATAAAGTTGCAGGTCCACCTTTATTTTTTCCCAAATTTCTTCAGCATTTGTTTGTATGTTTTGTTTTGTTTGTTTGTTTATTTGTATGGTTTGCTGCCTATGTCATGTGTATGTGCCTTTGTCATAAACATTCTGACTTCATCAAAAACATACAAAATGTGCAAAAATGTGATAATGCAAAACATGCAGACAACCAAATGAAAATTACCTGTACATAGGCTTTAGCATCTGGATTTAAAGGGGATGGCTAGTAACCGATCAGTGGGAATCAGTGGGAATGCTGCGAGGGATGATTGTTCCAATCCTCGTGGGATTCATTTAAGAGTACATTATATATCTACTGTTGTGTGAAAATTACTTGCTTCAGAATGGTCTCATATTCAAGTAATGTGCAGATTAATGCCCCGTCACTGACCAGGCACGCTAACCTGGAAACATTAAACTGCACATTACTTGAATATGAGACCATTCTGAAGCAAATAATTTTCACACAACAATAGATACATAATGTACTCTTAAATGAATCCCACAAGGATTGGAACAATCATCCTCCAGCATTTCCACTGATTCCCACTGATCAGTTACTAGCCATCCCCTTTAAGCCTCCACATTAACACAAACACACACACACAACATCTAAAGACAGAGATGCCAAATGTTACCTTGTTTCCAAGTTTTTGTACTGTTTTTAGTCAGAGATACTGTAGATTTTATAGAAAATACTATTTGTCCCTAATGTCATTACAACACATGTCTGTTGCAGAAAAGGTAAAATACCATTTTCTACCAAAAGTACACCTTTTAAGCCCTCAGAATACTGCAACGCTGTATACAAGGTTGGCATCCCTGTAAAGAGCATTGTGTTAAGTGTGTATGTAGATTTTCAGCAAAAACAAAATAAAAAGAAACAAAAACAGTATTGATAATCTATTGATTGGACATTATCAATCCTGGGGGGTGTTTCATAAAGCTGTTCTTAAAGTTACAAACGACTTAAGCATGACTGGTGATCACTTCTTGTGCTGAATTATTGAAATTCTGATAAGTAGAGCACATCAGAACTGATCACCAGTCGTTCTCAAGTCGTTTGTAACTTTAAAGGGACTGTACAGTACTGGTTGAGGTGGGGATTCATGTTTTGAACATTCCTAAGTGAGTTAAAGAGAAAGCTCTTATGAAATATGAAAGAGCATGTAATTTTTAACTCAGAAGGATTCACCATTAATTTAATGAAAATTGGTTTTCAAATGGCTGAGATATCCAATAAAGTGATAATAATAAAAGGCGACAGGCCACACCTTTTATTAGGATCTCTTTGTTTCACCTTGTTTTTGGATATCTCAGCCATTTCAAAACCGATTTTCATCAAGTAGACTTTTGATACCCCTTAGAATTGCATGCTCTTTGACATCTCATAGAGTGGTTTCTGAATATCTCGCAAAACGTTTAAAGCTAAATCCTCACCTCAACCAGAACTGTACATACCCTTTAAGAACAGCTTTATGAAACATACCCCTCATGTAACCTAAAAAGCCTAACGTAATGCTGTCATAACATTTTGAAGCAGGTTCTGCAGAAAGATCTCTGTCTTGTAAATAGTGAGGGTAGGCAGGACCAAGACAGTACTACAATGTCATTTTATAAGCTGTATGGGGATGTTACCGGCTACAGGTTATTATATCTAGCTATAACCTGGCTGGCAGCAATCTGTAATCCTGCCTAGACAGGGACGGGTTCCACGAAACTAGTGTCATCACACATCCACCTTTATGTAAAGGCAGGTATGTAAACATACAAATGCATTGGAAGGTAACAAACAAACAAGTTAACACACCGCTGTTTTCCACAAGAGACAGCAAAGCAACTGTACTACAGCTGTTTGTGAAAGTAAACTCAAACCAAACCAGCCAGATTGCAACATTTCTCCTTGTTTTCACCTGTTCCAGCACTGTTGTACAACTTGGCTAACAGTCTTGAAGTTTACCAATTTCATCAATTGAAAAGTCTTGAAGTTGGGAAGACAATCTTATCAATGCAGTAATCCATGGGCAGGAATCAATTTTCTCCATTTGATCAAAACAATGCAAAATCATCCTTCATATTAAATGTCCACACCATTTGAAACCAGTAATATGAATAATTGCAAGTAACAGATTCACAGCTCCTAAGTCATTAAAGTTGATAATGTGCATGACGCAAACTATATTTCGTGTTAGAAACAGAATTTGATATGGTCAACAAAATGAGACATTCGTAAAATACCAAAAAAAAAAAAAAAAAAAAAGCAGAGGGGATACTTAAGTTTTGGGACACAGCTCACACATCTTGTCTGTTTACAAATAAAAAAGCTACTGGAGCAACTCACATCTCGGTATTTTGATGCTGAGGATCATTATATTGTTTTTGTTTTAATATATTATCAGTTCATGTGTGCAACAAGGAAACGTCAGCTACTATTAAAAGTATGCTAATGGTGCAGACCCCATTACTGTCTGAATTGCAAACACGTAACCACAGAAAGGCATTATGTATCTGCTTTGAATAGGAGCATGTGCAGTATTTGAAAATGTCCCAAAATTGTCACGTTCTAGCTGGTGATGGCACTCCAAGAGCCCTGCGAAGAAAAAATATATCATTGGAGGCCTTTCCGTCCGGTCACGTGAAACACCATCAATGCTAAAAATGTCCATTTTATGAGGCAGTGTCTGCTTTCACACCGAATCTAGCCGCATTCACACGCATTCAAAGAATCTGTTTTTCACAACTGATTTTAGCAACACGATGGGTTTATTCTTGTGCGTGGACACATGATACAAAAAAAAAAGAAAGATAACTCCCAAGATGTGTATCACAATAAAAGATCAATCCACCTAATTTTTGTTAACTCTTGTGATGACAAGCCCTGCACAACATGTAAAGAAACCACCAATTTTTTTTTTTTTTTTTTTTTAATCCCACAATGCAACTAGCTTCACTACAATGTAGGTCTGCACACTTGGGTTTGAGTGCCCAGGGTTTGCAATGCCTAGGCATAAGCACTCAACTATTAGATTCAAAGCCTTTCATTCAAGTCATTTTCTTATTTTTATTACCTTTTTTTGGGGGGGTGGCGTGTGTGAACTGTGGCAAATAAAACTGCTTTTTGCAAAATGATGCAAAAAGTGATAACTCCTGTGTGAGAAAGCAGGTAGTGCCTCCTTTCCAATCAAGTTCCTGAAAGACATTTCACTCATATATGCTTGAATAGTTTATGGAGTGGGAATACACACAAATGATCAAGTCTCCCAAGCAACTGCATACTGCAAGTGTCATGCTCTCCAACAGCTGTGCCGCAAACTCAATGGCCTGTTCATCAAATATGCAGATCTTAGTACACATGCATGTAAGAGCACATACATTCTACATCATTGTGTACATGAAATATCACTCACACACACACACACACACACACACACACACACACACACACACACACACATAATATATATAACGTAATACATACTTGTATACCTATGTCAAAATTGACATTTACTATTTTCTCAGGTGGTCATTTTGGGCCACTAAAATAATCTAATTTGTAATGATGGTGGCCCCAAATTAAGTGTTGTGGCGCTAAATAAAAGGAAAAATAGCAATCTATAAACAGAATCTCAGTTGCCTGATTGGGCCATCAAAAGATTAGTGCTTTTTGAAAAATTGGTGGCCAAGTATTAATTCACCTGCCAATGTCGAGGCCTGGACTATAAAACTGGAAGTTTTCACACACATGAAATTTTCGCTAATTTTGTGAGGAGCCAAGATTCACGCAAATTGAAATGGAACGAAAGTTCTTGTCTACACTATGCATCATCAATGCCAGTGGCAATTTGTGAAAATTTCATGACCTGAATATTTCTGGTCTTAATACACATCCACAGAGCACTGTTCACTATTTGTCAGTGGAAGTGAATGAAGGTTAAGCTATGTTCTGCCTCATTAAACAGGTTTTGGGGACCTAGCCATTTTTGTTCAGATTACAGGCACCTACCCACCATCTAGTAAAACTGAACTTGAAAATACCTCCAGAGTGCAACTGGTTATTCATGGTAAATTCATGGCAAATTCATGATAAATTGGTATATCATTACCACTAGTTTTAAGTTATTGCTTGAATGCTTCATCAAGTTAGTTCCCGATTTCTAGAAACTACACTGAAGCATTGTACTGAATTAAAATCAAACCTATCTCACTACAGATTATGTAACAGAACAGAGAATCAAATTCATTGTTCCTTTGTGCTCTGCACAATAGGCACTAATGCACACACTTGCCCAGTATCTCATAGATGTCATATTAGACCTGTAACTTGAACAAGCATGACAATAATTAAGGTCACCACTTCATGATGTTTTCCTACAGTAAAAAGTGCCTGTTTTCAAGAGTGAACATTCTCACACAGCCATTACAGAACTGCCTGTAGAAGTGGGCTATTAAAGGTACTGTTTAACATTGGGATAAGTGATTTTAAAATGTTTAAGATATCACATTTGAAGCATTATGTGTAGGTCAGTTGTAACACACAACATTCTATCATGTAAACATTTTGCAATAAGACCTCAGGGGATCAGTATTTTTCTCATTAAACCATAACTGTAGACGGTTTAGTCCAGAAGCATTTTTATTATAACTATTGTTCACATTCTGTATAATTAACAATTAGTTATACCGATTCAAATTTTTACATTGGTTGTTTCTCTCCCTAACTTACATTTTAGAAGTATTTTGAAGCACTAAAGCTGGGTTTTTATTTCATCTGCAAATGGTAAATAATAACTTTAAAACAATGTGTCAGTAGCAAAGGCCCAAGTCCTAGCTAGCAAAAAAAAAAAAAAAAAAAAAAAAAAGACCTGGTGATCCCAGAGAAAAACAATTAGCCACAAAAAGCATCAACTTTTGAAGTGGTAACTGGAGATACATAGAATCCATTGCTCGTGACTGCATGGCTGCATATCGGACGCCAATGAGATAAAAGTGCCGTGTGAGTGATCTGGCAGGAGAATGAATTATTCATCTCACAAAAGATGAATGAGGTGTTGAGTACCACTTGACACACGAAGCAAAATACAAACGCAGGTGCAGATGCTACCACGATCATGCCACAAAGGGTATTGTTTAATGGTGTATCTTGTTTTATATTGTTTTTCGGGGGAGGGGGGGGGGGTATTATTTTCTATGGTGACACGACACTTGCTCCTGCAACATTATTTTGCTCTGGTTTTATTTTCTCCAAGGACTTAGGGTTATGGTTAGGGCTGTGAGAAAGTTTCAGTTTTAGTTTCATGTGAGGATTAGGATTCGGGTTAGGGTTATGTTTGTGGGTAGAATTTATGTTTGACTGAGCATGCAGATATTTCATGGGAGCAATCATCGCAGGAGCATACGTCAAGGAACCCTTTTCGACATGAAGGTCTCATCTGGGGTTAGATATAACATGTTCTGAGTCAAAAGAAAGGGTTCTCAATGAAAGGAGAAAACGAAATGTAGGACAGACAGATCGACAATCTGAATACTGTAAAACATGATATTTTTGGCGGCATGAAATTTTCACGAATTCGAGCTGACGGCCTTTTTCACTGCATGAAATTTTCGCAAGTTGCCTCTAACATTCAATTTAATTTCACAAATCTTGGCTCTTGCAAAATTTACAAAATTAAAATGCATGCATACATTCCTCATTTTACAGTAGCATTATTCCTCCAGCATCATTCAGGGCACAGGCCATAAAAAGGGATTTTTTTTTTTTTTTTTAAACGAAACACAATCACAACACATGTCAGCTGTATTGACACAAACTTAAATGTAAAAATATTGCAACCAGCCCCTTGATCTAAATGTTCTTTACAGAAGCAATACAAGCTACATGTAGATTGCACAAATGAGCTTGTACGGTGTGTGTCAAAATAAGCAATGTAAATCTCCATGAATTACTCAGTAATTCATTTCTCCACAGGCGGTATACAGAAGGGAATGTAATCTTAGAGTTTACCAGTAAAAAAAAAAAAAGAAACAAACAACAACTAAGAAGAAAACATTTGTTTTATGATCTCAGAGATGCCTAGTATGATCACTCAAAATGTTCAAAGTTTGCCACTGAATATCACTTGCACGGACAGTCATAATAAAATATATTTGTTTTAATTCTTTAAAAAAAAAAGGAAAAAAGTTTTCCTACATCATGCCAGGATCCAGCTGACAGAGAAGAGAATTCGTCTGCGGATCTGGAATAACTGGAAACAAAGGTCAAAGATGGTGCGCGCCAATTACTACCTGATGGAGATGAATCGACCACCTGCAAATACAATTACGGGATGCATCTTCTCTCCCGTCAACCTACACAACACCCTCGATAATCACATCTCTGGCTGTGTCTAGACTCTATGGCTCTCTTCCATAATAGTTCTTTTCTAGCAGTGTACATTATCACAAAAATTCAAGCAGTGCGGAAAGACCACAGGGTGTGAATTATCCTAAATTGCTCACTGATTTCATATTTTCTTTTTTTTTTGGGGGGGGGGGGTAAATTTTGTTGGCAAGGCCAGATGAGAATCTTATTTTGGCTGAAATACGCATTCCGACTTGTCTTCAATTCGTGCACTGCGTAGGAATTGCGTGACAGATATATGTGATGTATTGCAGCATACGTTTCAGAAAACAGGTTCAGTGTCTCAGTATGTGAGAATTTCTACACTATCTGGTATCGTACGGATGAGTGAAATATTCAGCAAATTTCAAGTCAATGCAATATGATGTTGCTCTACAAATTAATGCTAAACGTGTACGTGTATCTGTGGACTAAACCAATGTTGCTGACTTCACTTTCTTTATATACTAGTAATTAAAAAAATCATTATATCCTTAAATAACGAGAGAAAAAAAAAAGTGTCCACATAGTAGACCTGTGTATCTTACAGTTACAGTAATGCAAACAACTTTAATTCTGCTTTAAAAAGCATAAAATTTTATTGTAGATAATACATCTGTACTATAAATACACATGTATGCACATAGCATACAAATTTTGATTAAGATCAAAGGTACATTGTTATGTATACCCAGTATACTATGATAATGATGATCATAATAGCATACACAGAATATGTAATATAGATTATTATGAAATTCTTTATATAATTATGCAATCTACAGAACAAATTATAACATAATATCATGCTTATGGCACATTGTGGTGCATATTATGTAAATAATTGAGAGACCACTACCTATGGGTATAGCATCAATCTGACATAGCTGAATGAAGAATCTTACATACAAACTTCCCTCGTATCAATAATGAGCTAGCCAGGGATGGTTGAGGTTACTATAGTAACACACCTCGGGAAGGTCTTTAAGCAACACATTGTGCACACATTGTTACTCCATGTTGCGAGTACTACAATATTTGTATCTATGTTACCTTGTGTTTCATCTCTACCAGAATGTCCAGGTAAAGTCTTTTAGAACAGGGTATTAGTTGCATTTATAAAATGGGTTCAAGAATGTAGCCAATCAGAAGCTTTTGCATGCACAGGTGTGCAAAAAGTGTGTATTAGCAAAAAAGGATAACTGCACGGCATGTTCTCCTTAGGTAAGTTACAGATTGCTCTGTGTATGTGCACTACAAATTGTAATTGTACTCCAGGCACGAACCCGAATTACTGTGATTCGCACAGTTGTCTGCACAGTGGAGAGGGACCCCATTGTGTTGAAGCATCAAGTTTTACCAGCTGATATCATACGTCATAGACCCATTTCATAAAACAAATAATGCACAAGTTTACATTCGTGATGCTGCAGCTCAACTGCATCTACACTAATGCATTCTCAGCTGTGCATTATTTGTACAACAGCACACTGCAGAGTTAATTACGCACGTACATGTTACATGTGTATTACAGTGACAAAACCTTGTGATGTACCTAACTTTCATGATTATCTTTGCGTTATGTATAGAAAGGACAAACATCAAGATTTCTGATGTTGTAATATAGTGCAATAAGAAGTGGCCTCTGAGTCAGTTCAGGGTTTATAATATTGTGGTTAGCCTCTCTGTCTCCCAAACAGCCTTGTCAGATGCCTCCCAAGCTTTTTCTTTCCCCCCTGCCATCCCAAGTCCAATCAATGGGGATAACATGCAGTGTAAAATCTCTATCATGCATAAAAACATCAGAAAATATAATGAAGCAAATCCAAAACATTTTTTTTTTTGTCTTCTTAGCTCTGTTTCTAGTTTTTACTAGCTCTGTACTTGTTTAACAACAACAAAAAAAAACACCTAATAATTCCACGTTCAATGAGTTATCAACAAAGGAGTTCATGTTACAATATTTTTGTCTGTAAATCAACTACCATAAAATGAATATATGACAGTTTCTCATGAAATTCACTTTCCTCCGTTAAATCACCCTCACTGCCTCTGAGAAAGTCACTTCTCCATTTCCGTGCTGCCTTCGTGCGCAATTTATCATCAGTAATGAGCAGATTACGTATCCGCTACATTTTTTTTTTCCTTTTCCCCAAAACAGAGCTTCTCATTAAACACTCAGCAAGACCTACATCTCAACTTGCAGAGCATGCCATCTGCCTACAGATCAGATAATGCAGTCACTTGATATCGGCCAGATGTAGACTTGCACGCTGATGTTAACAAAAATAAAAAGATAAAATTTTCAGTCTAAATGAGAGAATATGATAAAAATGCCATAAAAGACAATTTGCCATTAATCAAAATCAATCACGGCTAGCAACAAGAAGAATATTTTCATTCAAAGATTTACTGCCAGCAGTTTCCAAGGCACACTCTAGAAATTTGCATACCGTACATGTACACTATAATCATTCCCCCCCCCCCCCCCTTTAGTGGAACTTGATAAACTTGATAATCGAGAATTCAGCAGCCATCAATAGTCATTCAATCCACATTAACATTTTTTTTAGTCCATGTTGCTTCGTCCATCACACGATAGTCTTGGGTATAGACAAAGAGTTAATCCTACTACGACAAAAATCTCCTATTTGTGGATGTCAAATTGTGCTTAATATGTGAGTTGAGGGAATGCAGCAATATCAACAGAACACATAAGCGAATAATAAAAAAAATTGGACGATCAGTTCAAAAGTTAATTTTGAGGCAGCCATCACTAGATGAGAAGACTGCAACACATTGTGATGTTATGTATGGACAATGACATAAAGAGAATAAAAAGAAAAATCAACATAGTTCACTTTTCCAGCATTATGAACACATGACTTACATGTATAGCTCAGTCAGCAGGGGGAAGAATAATATTTTGAACTATTTCAGCAACAAGTTGAGGGAATGTGTACTTACAATTTTAAAAAAAATGAAATTGTGAGGAATATTCTTTCTCTACATCATTGTACATTATACATGAGCTGAATGAGTTAATGAGAGCCTCTTTTCATTCACCAATGGCTGCATCTTCAAAACTTTACAAATTTGCAGCTTTTGGATGGATTGTCCAACTTTCCTCAAACTTTACTGATGTGTTTTACTAACATTATTTTCCTGTTTTTCAGTTCATTTCAAATCAAATTTTATTTCCAATATCACATTTTTAGTTACGATACAATTTCAAGTAAAACAAATGACAAATGTATTGCAACAATAAGCATACATGTATATAACTATTCATTTGAAGCAATTATATTACTGGAAAGGTAATTTTTTCAATATCATCGTATTATTTTAAAACAATGCCCATATAAATTCTATTTACGTGTGCATACACACTTGCACAGAAATCCTTAGGTGCATCCATTCAATACCAGTATTTGTACATTGTGAATTTTGAAGCTACATACTAGATGTATGTATTTGAACTGCAATGGACACAAAGCTATAAATATTTTCCTTGATGCACTACAATATCGTATGTCCTCTGATTGCAGTAATAAGTGATCTAGATATAAAAAAGACTTTATTTCAGACTAGTCAGCCTCAATCCTTTCATGACAGTGAAACAGGATTGAGCGAAAAAGGGAAAATTGATGAGAGTAAAGTTTCATTAAAAAATCAACAATGTCAGGGCAAATGATGAAAAAAGTGCTACATGTAATAAATGTATAAACTTGCATAAAATTGCATCCATCCAATATACCTACAGGAAATTGTAAGATGTTGAGTATCTACAATTATACTATGAAGCGAGTAGTGCTAAAACTGTCTATGATACAGGGCAGTGCTATGTTACTTTTTCTGGGATGGCACACTCATTTTACAATATTACTTATTAAAGTTGCAATTTCATTAGCCACAGCAATATCATACAGGTAGCATCCTGGATGCTAAAGAATGAGGTAAATGTTTTATAAGCAACAGGAACAATTGTGCATTAAATTACACTCTGTGCAGTTCCATAGTGCAAGGGAGTGAAGGTTATACTATACACAAATACGAGTGCATTCTGTTTAGTGGAGATGCAGTGCACTCTCAGGTCTGACAGCGGAACATGCAAGAGTTGCAGCAGAGTGCATGTTGCACAACACTGTGAACACCCCTGATGCAGTTATGCCTTTTTTCTTTTTTTTTTTCTTTTTTTTTTTTTTTTTTTGCTGCACCCTTTTAGCACTCCTGTGCAGTAGCAAAAAAGTGAAAACACATGATTCATTTCAGTGCTTCTGATTGGCTACATTCTTAACTCATTTTATAAAACACGTAACCCAAAACTTGGTGCTTCACCAAGTGCTGGCATTCCAAGAGAATAGCACATTGACCCATTCAATTCTTGGGAAATCTTGCTGTAGATTGTACTATCATCTTGTATCACTCAGTTGGCTCATCTGAATTTCACTGCTCCAGAGACGCCAACCAAAATGCGTGCATGTTGCATTCACGTTGGAATTAGATTAAATGTGACCCGCTACAACAAAAGGATCCTAAAGTCGCTGACGGCTGAGCTGAGAAGATCAAGTTTGAAGTCAGATTATCAAAATCGGTCAAGAAGATAGGATTTCTGTTTTTGGCATAATTTTGTAGTCTAATGTATCGTCTATCATCTGCCAAAATTTCGAAGCTAAACGATCAAAGGAAAGGCAAGAAAATAGCATTTTTCTGGGCCATGATTTTCTGACTTTCAACGGAACAGAAACATGTCCAAAGAGTTGGATTTAGCGCTGCAGCTAGACTCTGCTCCTAGCAACAAGGGAGTGATCTTATAAGTCAGTGCGTGGCATCCTGGTTACTGATTGGTCATGCGTAGACCACTGTTGCTAAGCTTGAATGAACGTCGCGGAGGTTGCTAGGAGCATACCTTCTACTGTCAAGCGGTGAAAACTGTCTCGCCTCGACTTGATCATGATAGCATCAGAAGGGAAACTTTGAAGACGTTTTTTTCGAAACACTGATTTCCTAACACACTCGACATGTGCTAATAAAATTATTGACATCTCCGCAACTGAGTACTTTTATGAGTCATGTTATATATGACATTAAAGTGGATGAGTAAGGGAATAGCGTCATGTCATTTTCAGATTTGTCCTCCCCTGACTCTCGGATCCTTTTGTTCTGATGGGTCACAAATATCTTCTTGTGCTGTTAAATTTTGTGAACAGCACCCAAGTAGTGCTTCATGAAAATAAATACCTTGTGAAATATATGGTGTATATAGTAATTAACATTAAAAATTATATTAAAGAGACACAGCACTGAAAGAAAAGAAATGTGGTTTTTGGGACTTTGTGAGTCAGGGGTGGGACCAAGCAATTCAAATGGGACGGACGCACCTGCACAGTTCGATGGCATCAAATCCCTTGGAGCTTCGGTGGTCGATGATGATGACATCATGCTGCTTCTCCAGGAAGCACTGCAACGCGTCGGGCTGGTTCCGTACGATGTTGCACTTGTAGCCCCCCTTGTCTGCCGCCCACCAGAAGCCATCACTCTGGGCGTCCTCTTTGGCAAATACCAGCATGATCTGGAAGACAACAGGAGAGTGGCAACCTCTAGCATCGTCGAGGAACAGTTGCGAGGCAAGTTTGAGCAATCCTCTGGTAAAAGGGCACTAACAGGCAGGAATTTTGGTTTCGGTATATGATGAGGAATTCGCCAATCTACCAGTAAACCAACTCTTTAATTTTTCATCTCAAAAATTCCTACTACCTCCACAAAATGACAACATCTGTGCTATCATTCATTGAGTTGACACTAAGATATGTCGCTTGATGCAATTCAATAGATGCAACATTCCAGAGCGATATTTCATTGGTCCCTAAATGCACCCAGTCAAAATCACTGCACAAGTTTGCATGATATATTAATAGCCAGGCTATATCTTCTCATGCATGCAGTTGAGAGCCATTGGAGATGGGACATAGAGCTTGCACAAACAAACAAATCATATTGTTGTTAGGCTAACATGACCCTATATCTCAAATTTTGGTGAAAATCACCTTTTAACTATCAGTTGTCAGATAATCAGTCAAGTGACGTCCTATCCAAATCATAGCTGTCTTACCCTTAAAATGAAGCCACCATGGCATGTCAAAGGAAAGGCTATCCCTTCTGTTATAACAGTGCTTAGGCTGCCATGTTTTATCACTTCCTGAACATTTGACATTTTTGAGATACGGGGTTTTGTCACCCAAACAGTGATACGTTGCCCTGAACAATGGTGTAGGATAAGGAGAGTTTGTTACAATCAAGGAGGCATTTATTAGATGAGACACAATTCAACAAAATACAGCTTAAAGGGATGGTATAGCACTGGTGGAGATGAGGATTAGGCTTTTTTTATCCTAACTCTCTGTGAGATACCAAGAAACCACTTATGAAATAGTATAAAGCATGCCATTCTAAAAGAAATTCAAATTTGATTTTATGAAAATTGGTTTTGGAATGGCCGAGACATCCAAAAACAATGTAAAACAAATAAAAGGTGGGTCCCACCTTTTATTAGGATTGCTCTGTTTTGGGTATCTCAGCCATTTCAAAAGCAATTTTCATAAAATAAACATTTAATTCCTCTTGGAATTACATGCTTGTTCATATTTCATAAGAGGTCTCTCATTATCGTATCCAAAATGTTAGAAAGCTGAAGTTATGTCTCCACCAAAGCTATACGAACCCTTTAAAATGAAGCAATTATAATTTCTAAAGGTTCCACTTCTTCCATGTTGATTCCTGGAGCAACTTCTATGGACCTCCTCTTTCTACCCCTGTAAACACCAACTGCTGTAACAAGCATAAGTTTATGAACATCCTTACCCTTCCTACAAAAGCAGAATAAAACAAAACAAAACATGCTCGCTGAAACAAACCATAAATCATTCATTTAGTCGCTCGTGTTATCAGTATAACATGCTCCAATTTGTTTGGTTTCTCTTGAGCAGCCATGACGCATGGCGTAACCTTCCCAATTCTCCACCAAGTATGGTATGAATGGGAGTATTAAGGTGCAGTGAATACTGCCTTGATGAGAGCAGATGTATACTCTGTACCTGAACCTACTTCCTTTTACCAGTAAATATGACACATGATTTCCTTGACTTATCACAAAAACTGCAATCAAGTGGATTGCTATTAAACTCTTGATGAAAAAAAAAAGTTGTAAAAAGGTCATGTTTAATGTACATATGCATGGTAGCTTTGCTAACTTTCAAGTGCATCTACATGGGGCTAAAACTACCAGTTAATCATCAAAGTTTAAAACTTCTAGTTAATTATGAAACATTGTGTGAATCTAGCGACTGACTGCTTACCTGCATGGTTGGATGTGACAGCCTCATGGGGCCAAGGGATACCTGATTGGCTGACCCCTGCAAAATGGCAAGAAAAGAACAAAAAGATATTTTTTAAAAGGGTCGATCAAGTGATAACCTTGAAACCATACTGATGCTAACAAAGGCAAAGGGCTGCACTAGAACTGTTTACATCATATACTTCGCATGCATGATATTGTTGTGAATCAGGACTTCAACAGACTGCTTTTTTGAATAGTTGAATTTGCAATTGCACACCACAATGGCAGAATGAGAAGCAACTATTATCCCTTTATGAGAGAATCTTCCCAATTATAGCAATTTCCTACCTTTTCATTCCACTATATTGCATCTCTCTCACATGAATTGATATTTCTTGTGAGTTATTGATTTTGTATAAACCAGGTCACTTCAAGAAAAAAGAAAACATCACTGAATAAATGGTTTGTGCAGTATTATACAAATCACTGTAATATTTTCAAATTTTGCAAACAATTAAGACATTCACATGAATTCCACATGTCCATAGCAGAATTGTCTACCCACAGCACTGCATTCTATAAACCATTCTAGGGTACATTCAGAAAATACAAAGAGTATCAATCATTTTATCAAGATCCTTCTGTGCAACCTTCATCCTACATTTCATACAAACATAGTCATAGAAAACAAGGAAATGCACAGAAGTTTGTACATTTACACATATCTGTACAGCAATTAAAAACAAAGATTTATTTCTTCTTCTGAATTTTTTCATATAAACACCAGACACAAGTTTGCAAAATGAGGGTCAGTCTAACCCAGCATAGCACATGTTCTTGGAATATGAGCTACCGAAAAACCAGAAATATTTTTGAATTTCCTGAGGAGCCAAGGTTCATAACATTGAAATGCGTGCAAAAGTTCTTGTCTATACTTAAGTATTGCATGCCACAAGCAATTCTCTGAATATTACATGCTGGGAAAAAAGGCCATCAGCTCCATTTCGTGAAAATTTCATGACTCGAATATTTCTGGTTTTACATTTAGTATCACAGTGTAGTTATTGACACAAGGACGTTGACAAACTAAACATTTGAGATTCTGTATTTGCCTTTCGCTGAAGGTAAGTGCTGAACATTGACATGCACTTGTTCACTTGTGTGCAGCATGTTGCTATAGACGTAAATGGTAATATCACACGTGATGCAAGTCTGACTCAAACAGGAGTTTCACTGTGTGTTTCTCACGGATGTTTGTCTAAGGTGACTTCTGCAGAAATTCCCTGAACATCTTTCTCATTTGGAAAAATAATGACTTATCCATTCTAAGATTACACCAGCTGAGACGGACCTTACAGTAGGTGGCAAGAATGGGCTTGGCAGTTCCATTGTGACTGCATTTGTGCTTCCAACAATACATACATATGTACTGCTTCGGCATCAATGCTGCCAAATGACTTAACGAGCATCATTCAGTGGCCATGTTTGCATTATCAGTCTGTAAATGGCTTGACCATCATCTCTTGTTTCCTTCCCACTTGGCAAGCTTCACTCCATCAGACATGCTTGACCGCATTACATTCAATATTTATGGTGGGGGGGGGGGGAGAGGTGGCCACTGATATGAGATTTCTCCCTGCCTTGTCCAGATTTTGTTTCAGTTTCTCTGCAGAGGTGGCTTTCAGTGGTCTTTCATACAGATCCAGATTTTATCTACAAAATTTGGACTTGCTTCATGCATTACCAAACAAGCAAAAGAAAGCATGCATTATATCAAAGTGTAAAGCATAAAGGGTTAGGCTCTCCTGATTATGGCGACTTGAAAAATTGACTGCAGATTATTTGCGATGAATGAGAGCCATCTCTGGACTAGCCTCGGTTCAGGGCACATCCATTTGTTATCTCCATGTGACAGACTACTGGGGGATCATCAAGCAATCATTCTGTGATGAAGTCACTGTCTGTTGCAAAGCTGTATTGTGAATTCATGGCTTCAATTTATAAGAAAGTGGATATGACTTTGGTATGATGACTGAATATGTTGCTACATGACGACTGAATGCCAGACTACTTCCTGGCTTTCAGTCAGTGGAGGAGAGGGGTTGGCCTGGGTCAAACCCACTGAAATTTCATCCCATCCATGGAGCAGATCTCCAATAGGAGAGAAGAAAGGGATCATGAAGGTCATGGGGAAAGACGTCATCAACTAGAAACCGTGAAAAAACAACAACATACCGTATATCAACACATAAGCAACAGGCGTCATAACTCAACAACTAATATGTTTTGAGCATGAGGAGGGTGAAATTGGTCCTGCTGTAGATAAACAAATGGCTCCATCCAACCTGATGGCAGATTTTACATCAGGATGAACATACTCATCGGACAGTAACACAATATCACACCGGCGTCATAGGGATTGTGTATATAGAGAAATATTCCTCGATGCGGCTGCCTCTAAAAAAAAGTATGATTCAGTGAAGACTGAGGTTGGATGGTGGCTGTGCATCACCCAAGAAAATCAGCTATTTAATATTACAACTTCAGACACCTACAGGTCTTTCATCACATTCTCTTTTCTAGGTGTACAGTTTCAACACTGTATGGAGACTGTCACTCACAATGAGCTCTCAATGGTCCCAACAATAACAAAATCTGTCAGCACAATGCGATCCACCATTTGCGCATTAGTTTCATGGCAATGCAGACATTTGTACCTGGTAAGCTGCACAGTGCTACTGTAGCTAAAACTAGGTGTCTAAAAGTTCTTGATGATTATACTCATTCAAATCTTTGTATTTCATATGATTAGGGTTGTAATCATAATCTGTTTTAGTTTGGTGGCAAAATGGAAGGAAAAAAAAGGGCTGTCTGCGAGAAAGAAAAAATATCTTAGCTACATAAGAGGTGTCAGCAGTACAGGTATGATGTGTGATGTATTCCGATTAATGAAAGAATGTATCCCAGCTACCAAATGGGTTTACAAACAATGGCAAGCACTTATCAGATAACAGCTGATAGTTATACTAACTTCTCCTTTAACTGCATGGCCAATGTGCAAAAATTGTTTCTGTCAGTGTTGCTTTGTTTTGTTTTTCCCAGGTGTGTTTGTGTGTGTGTGTGTGTGTGTGTGTGTGTGTGTGTGTGTGTGTGTGTTTATGTGAAATTGACAAACACATATTGCATGTGAACTGGTCGCTACAGGGCAGCGCCCTCTTATGTGTGTGTTTGTGTGAGTTGATGCATTTGTTTTTTGTTGTTGTTTTTTGTTGTTTTCTGTTTTCTGGTTTTTTTTTTAGCAGTTTACATTTGAATTAAGGGGTGCTGGACACACCGAATAATTTTCTGTGGTCTATCTATTAAAGTCACATTAATTATCTTTGAGAAGATATTGAGATGTACACTGACAACAACCTTTATTCTGCATTTGCTCCATAAATTTGCCAGTTCCAGTTTATTTTAACACAATTTATCAATCTGAACTGTACAATACAATGTACATCTTAATTGAAACAGGCACCACATTTATGTTCAATAAGAAAGTTATTCGTAATCTCTATTTGTACAACACATGAATCTAGTTACCAGAGGTGTACACGTAGCTTGCAATGCATTTCACTAACATCTCACACTCATTTTTTCCTGTGCATTCAGTAAAATACATGTGCATTCTTCGACTGCTCTGGAGAAATAGGCATAATTCACACTAGCATAATAGCAAGTTCTTTTTTGTCTAAAACCACATGTATACCTAACATGTGTCCTATCTTGGTAAATGATCTCCTATTCTACCACCATATACATACCTCTACATTATCATAAACCAATTTTGTGTATCATGCTTCCAATGTAGACTACTACTGATATACGGACTGGGCACTTGAAGGCATGGGACACTGCAGTGTTGCATTGGAAGAAATGAAGAACCCCAGGCCAAGTCAATTACTGGTATGACGAATACAATAAGAGGGTCCCCACTCCTGCAGTTGATATAAAGTCCACAATGTCAAGATCCCTGCAGAGCTGTGACCTTTTCAATAACCTCTCCCTGGGTTGAGAAAACCATGATGAAAACCATGACCGACCGACTGCTGCATAATAAAGACTCAAACTGCCCAGTGTAAGTCTATACTATACAAATGTGGGCTATTATGGACCCTTTGCCAGAAAAAAGACTGAATGCTCATGTGTATCATTCACATTGTATACTTGTGTACATGTACATGTACATTGCATCTTCTTTATCTCTTCATAAGGACCCAGTATGATCCAATCCCCTACGTTACCAGTATCAACAAAAAAGATGCACTGGACACTACATACTTTTTATGTAATACAATGCACTTAATTCAAGCACCTCCCCCCCCCCCCCCCACCACCACTCTTTCAATCATGGTTGTTGTTTTCATGTACCTTTTTTTTTTAATGAAAAATTGTCACTTTTTGTTTTTGCTTTGTTTTCCTTTTTGACAATGGCTGCTCATCAAATTTGTTAATTTTGTGATTTTATGTGACTGTGAAACAATAAAACATTTAATCAAAATGAATAAGCACACCCCCAATACACACACATATTTCCTCCTATAGTTAATTTTTTTATCTTTTCAAATGATTTTTTTTCTATATTATTTGGGAGTATCTATCTATCTTATCCACTTTGCAAACCCCAATCATTTTTTTTCTCACTCCATCTACAATATCTCCACTATCTATTTCTCTTTCTCTCCTATTCTCTCTTGAACAGATTACAACTGAGGAGCAGCACCTCATTTCCTCACTGCCAAGTTTGCCGAAGGCAACGGCTGACGTACTGTAGTCATAAAAGCGCTTTGGCTTGGTAGTTTCCTCCGTAATGAGACGCTCCATTAGCTGGCCATATACATTGCATTGTGAGGCATGCGACCGTAACACCTATTGAGGATGGGGGAAGCGGCTGCCATTGACTTTAAATATAACACATATTTCTTTGTATCTTGTCTGTTAGTGAGAAAACATGTTCATTCAAATACTGTCGTTTGAAGAGATTTCAGTGATTACGAGATATAATGATGTCCATCCACTCCCCAGTGTTCTCTACAGCTGACATATCCTGTTACAGACATCTACACTGCACAGCTACAAACAAGTTTTCCGAGCTGCATCTCAGAGAACTTACTGTATACACCATATATTTAGGGAATCTAATTTGTTGGTAAATCGGGACTTTCCGACAATTCTGCAAGTGGTTAAATACACGATCGTAGGGTACAGAAGTGAACAGGAAAATGTACACATGAACATTGCATTCATGTCGGGATCAGAGTTGATCTTTTATATGTTTTTAAAATCACACAGAACACCCAGCTCACCAAATTGGCAAAGATAAAAAATAAATAAATAAATAAATAAATGGTGTATCCAGAAATACCTAGAAAAAGATGACAATGGTGTCTGCACAAACTATTAAAGTCTGACAAATGAATTTAGAAAGTTGATACTGATCATTTCAACTGAATACAGACTGCATCCTGTCAGCACAACATAATTGTCAGTTTAACCTTGCTTGACTGACAAAACATCACACACATTAAAGGGATAGTACAGTATTGGTGGAGATGAGAATTGGGCTTTTAACTTTTTGCGAGATACCTAGAAAACACTTATGATATAGTACAGAGCATACCATTTAATAGGAATTCTTGATGAAAATCGGGTTTGGAATGACTGAAACATCCAAAAACAAAGTAAAACAAAGCGATCGTAATAAAGTGTGGGTCCCACACTTCATTAGAATCGCTCTTTTTGGATATCTCAGCCATTTCAAAACCAATTTTCTTCAAATAAATGTTGAATTCGTCATAGTATACATGCTCTTTCATATTTCATAAGAGGTTTCTCATTATCTCACCAAAAAATATTAGAAACCTGAAATTAGGTCTCAACCAAAACTGTACTATCCCTTTAACTTCTAAACCATACAAACTGACATTTAAACCCCCCCCCCCAAAAAAAAAAAAAAAAAAAAAAACAGCAAAGCTTCAAATTATCCTTTATCCACCTACTTAGAAACTGATTTCCATGCAACTTAGGAGAAACCACATTGCAAGATTACATGAACAGAACTGTGAGTATCCTGTCCATGTGATAGTCGCAATGGTACAATGACAATTGCAAATTCCAGGTAAGAGGACTGAAAGTTGAATAAAATATTATCAAAAAGAAAACAAAGAGAGAAGGAAATGTATCATTTCAACCAAGGGTCTCACAACAATCTTGAATGTGTCAGCTTTTACTATGACCACACCTTGAAGGCATTATTTACCATTTGCAGATGAAACAAAAATCCAGCTTTAGTGCTTCAAAATAGTTCTAAAATGTGAGTTATGCATAGAAACAACCATTATGAAAAAGATAATTAATCGGGATAACCAATGTTAAGTATTGTTAATGTGAACAATAGTTATAATAAAATTGTTTCTAGACTAAACCGTCTACAGTTATGGTTTAGTGAGAAACACAGTGATATCTCCCTACATTCTAGGTTTTATTGCAAAATTTTTATATGATAGGATGTTTTGTGATACAACTGACCTTAGACACCATATATGCATCAAAAGTGGTAACTCTAACACTTTTAAAATCACTGCTCCCAAAGGTAAACTGTACCTTTAAATTCTTCCTCTGAGCCACTAACAAAACTTTCACCCAGTCTCATCAATCAATATCTATATTATATGCAATTATGTAAACTATGCTGTACATAGCATGCTTCAATCTCCTTACTCTTTTGGAAAGAATATGTCAGGTACTGGTACAGCAATCCATCATGTGCAACTATGCTGATATGCTAAAGTAACAAACAATTTCAGTTTACTGCACATCAAAACCCCTGACAATGATAAAACATGAGCACAAGAAGGTCCTCACACAAAACCAGTGTAGTACTGACTTGGCACTTGACGAATTAATTGAAATTACATAAGAGTACAGAGCAGCGTTAAGAAAACTGCAAAATTAGACATTTTGGAGTGTGGAAGTGTTAAAAGCTCGCATGAAGATACAAGCATGTGAATATATTTGCTTGTTATATGCACCACTAGGTAATGTATTGATTCTGTTGAATTAAAAATACGCGAAATCTGTCTTACTCGGCAGGGCGCAAAAATTTAATCACAAAAAATATCCCCTTCTACAGCATCTGAGAATCCATGATTCTTAAAGGTACGGTTTATCTAAAAAATGTTTGAGTTATGACATTTGATGCATGTGTAGGTCAGTTGTATCGCAAACTATCCTACCAAATAAAAATTTTGCAATAGAGCCCAACTGGAGATATTACTATTTTTCTAAATAAACTGTAACTGTAGGTAGTTTATTGTAGAAACATTTTTATTATAACTATTGTTTGTATATTTAAAAATACATACTTAACATTGATTATACTGATTATTAAACATTTTTATGTCAATTGGTTGTTTCTATCCCTAACTCACATTTTAAAACTATTTTGAGGCACTAAAGCTGAGTTTTTGTTTTATCTGCAAATTATCATGGTATACATGCTGTATAATGCCTTTAAAGATATGAGTTGTTAGGTAGAGACATTCTATATTATGCTAGTGGTGTGTGCTGAAAGTTATTTTGATACGTATGATCTGCAGTCTATGGCTTCAATCCTGGTCTCAAGCGATTGATGGCATTTGCTTCAGCACTTCATTCAAGAAAGGTTAGCCCATTCTGTACATATTACAAATTTGAATTGATGTACACGTTGTATGGTCCAGGGCATTACTCATGTTGGATGTATTGCACACTATGGACTCACATAGTATACTGCATACAGTTCTTTATATACACTGTTTAAGCCTTACATTTTGTGGTGTTTTTATTTTCACAAATTTTATGAGTCAACTGATGTTCATGAAAATTAACAACTCACAAAAATATTGCCTAACATGCACTAAACACCAATATGTTGCAAATGTGGTTGCCAAGGTGGGAAATCATTAGCTTTTCTCTCAAGAAAGATTTGATTCTTTCTCACTCTATCCATGTGGTTCTCAATCACAAATCCAACCACTCACAAAATTCTCTCATAATATCCAATTCTTAAGAAAATGTTACGCTCATGGAACACTATGCCCTTATATACTGTACGGTGTAATAAAGTAAAATGTACCATGAAATGACAACAAGAAATTTACGTCCCTTTCATCCACCTGTCATTATTACTTATTACTCCATTGTCCACATGAATTCATTATGTCAATCCCATTGTGCAGCTGATCTCTCTCCCTGGCACCTCACAATCAATGTCCAATTAGACATGGTGTTTGAAGAATTAGTGCGGTGTTTGCCCTCGGTATCCCGATCAATACACTGAGTTAACAATAATTGTCGGAGACATATGTCATTCAGAAAGAAACACATGTCTCACGAGACTGACTGCGATAATGCAATTGATGGATGTTGCCACGGCAACAGAAATTCTAGCAATCTCACACCAACCTCAGTGGCACACTAATGAAATGCCCAGCACCCTGCTAATTGGAAAGAGAAACAGCCTCAGCACAGAAAAAACTCAAAGCATGACAATAGCAACATTTCTAGCCAATACTGGAAGTAGGGCACACAAACTGAATTGAAGCTCCTATTCATTACAAGGGACTGAAGAAAAACACACAAATCTCAGTCTGTTAGGACCTCTGTGCATTGTCCGGCATTATTAGCATTGATTCTCATATCAGGGTCACTCACTTGTTCCAGTCGTGATGTGGGCAAAGTACAATATTAGCAGTGCTTATCACAGTGTATAGTTATCACTTTGAAACATCCAATTGCAGGTACACTGAATTCAGAATTTTAATCCTCCAGGTGCAGGATTTTCACTACAGATCAGCTGAGAAAGTGAACATTTCATGACCCTCAGAATGACTGTTTTTCTCCTCTTGAACTGCATATTAAAAAAAGAGCAATATTATTAAAAATTCAAATCCAGACAATATACCCAAGCTTCTACTTTGCATGGACTGCCATTTCAGTTTACACACGGATAGTTGATAATGCGTATGATATGAACATTTAAAGCAGCAACATATCGAGCCAGTAGTCAGTTCGACGTACATTCAGGGGCCCGTTTCATAAAACTTGTTATCAGTGACAACTGCCACATTTCTAAGACAAATTTGCTCTCAGCCACTCAGATGCAAGGATTTCAGTAGCTTGTCACATTCTATGACAACTTGTCACTGATGACAAGTTTTATGAAATGGGCCCCAGATGTTGCCCAACCAGAGATCTTCATAAAACATGTAGAAGAATAACAAGTATCAAGTCTTTAAGTACCCAGGTAGCTTTAATTTTTAAAAATAACTTTGACCTGTTTCTCTCGCTGGGGTTTGATACTAAACCTTTTGCATGAAGTTTTGCTACTACAGTAGGTCTGCTCTGAGACCTTGTTTTAAACAAGGTTTACAAGAAGACAGCAAATTATGTTAGATGCTTATGATACGCAGAGCTCATCAGCTCCAAGCCATTGATATTAAACTTAATTGCGCATCAAATGAATGTATCAGCATTATGTCATTAAAGGTAATGAGTCATAATTTATTTCTTTTTCGGTGGGGGGGGGGGGGGGGGGTTGAAGGAGGGAGGAAAAAAGAAAAAAACCCAGGCCTACAGTAAAGATACTTTCGCAGTATGAAATTTTTGCAAATTGGAGCCAACAGCCTTTTTCGCAGCATGAAATTTTTACAAATTGCCACTGGCATTCAATGCATATAGTGTACAAAATTGCATACAAGAACTTTTGAGTGCATTTCAATTTTGTGAATCTTGGTTCTTGTGAAACTCGCAAAATGAAAATGCAAATGAACATTTCTGATTTCACAGTATCATATCATAACTCAATTGCCTTCAGTCATAATACAAGAAGATCAACAGTGTGTCTCAGAAAGTTTAATACAACTTAAGCTTGATATAATTTTCAAGAAGTTGTCAATTCTTTACATAATGTCTAAAAGCTAGCACTTTATACAAGAATCCTATCAATAATGTCATCTTGAAATAAAATTCAGTGGACACAAGGAGGGCAGAGTAAAATCGATTGGATTCTCCCTATGCCCTAATTACAGATCAAATTTTGTCCTGGTATTGAAAGATATTGATATCACTGTCGAAGATACATTATAACAACTCTTTTTTTGTGAGAGACAAAAAAAAAAATGATGATAAAGCTCAAACTATTAAACAATAAACCATGGAAAATTCAAATACACAGAATATTGACTATAGGTGAATACCCACACAAGTATGTGGAGTTGGGTTCCAAAATTCTTTCCAAACTTGTGTTTCCATTCACTTGAAAACATGCTACCATACTGCATCTTCTTGCTCTTTGTTTCAGTGAATGATAGCTGCTGTTACATCTATTTTAGTCCAATGCACAGTTCACACACTATTTAATATCAAAAGTTAATTTTACAGGAAGCGCTATTTTTGGTGGACTTTGGCTGACAAAATCAGGCAAAGAAACAGATTAAAAAAAGAGTGAATTTAGAGTGAAATTGGAGTGAATTTTGAGTGAAAATGTTCATTTTCACTCATCTTGGAGTGACCTCAGGGATCACTCGAAGATTTTGGAGTGATCCCTGAGGTTACTCTAAAACGAGTGAAAATGAACATTTTCACTCAAAATTCACTCAAAATTCACTCTTTTTTTTAATTCACTCCTTTTAGAGTGAATATTTTCACTTGGTTTTTTTTTTTTTTAGAGAGTATATCACTTTCTGTTCCTACACATTTGATATCAAACACTTGGTAGCAACGGCAAGTCAGTGTGGATAGTGGTTTGTTCCGCTCCAAACATGGAAGGGTTACCAAACTGTCATACAAAACAACAGACCTCTCCTTGTGCAGTGAGTAGGGTCCTTGACTATTATGTAATGCCTTGACAACCAGAGGACATGCATTTTTTGTTCTTGGGTCCATGGGGGAGGGTAAGCAAAGATGCACAAGGGATCAGCATTAGGCTATTGTTGCTCCCAGGTTGCTTGTAAGGTCTGTTTCTAAAAGGAGAGTTTTAATAGGTTACATCTCTAATGGATCAAGGACAGACTTGGTATTAAAAGCACAGGAGTTCTAATTGCCTACAGAGAGTCTGATCACATGGCTGTATTAGAAATGTTACCTTTTTACCTTCAATACCAGAAATTTTACCTTTCCAAATGAGCAGTGCTGCTTCTCCATTAGAAATGTGGCAATGATAGGACAAACCCAGACATCTGACTGCCTATGATTTTGCCTTCGATTAACAAACAGTTTTTTTTTTTTTAAGTTTTGCTTTGCTTTATTTTCTTTTTCTTTTTCTTTTTTTTTTCAGACAGGCACACAAGGTATGCTTTATTTCAGCCATCAGAAATAAACAAACTTGAAGGATCTTTCATGCAGCCATGGTACACTACTCTCTTGGGCAAAATTTAAACTCTCTGAAGCAGTCCTGGTCAGCACTATGATAGCTAGGTTCACAAAATGTGTCTTATCATAAAGATTTTCTTATACACTATAAGATTAAGTTTTAAATTTTGATGATTAGCTTGTAGTTCTAAACTACAATGAACATCCACATGTCTATCTTTACGAAATATACTTTCAAGCAAAAGTCCCCCTCGATGATTAAACCACAGAGTACAGTGAAACCCCGTTATAACGAGGTCCGTGGGACCGGCGATATTACCTTGTTATAACCGGTACCTCCTTATAACCGCACGCATCAAAAACAAAGAAAAACATTAGCACGACATCGGAATATACCCATCCTTTGCGTTGTTATTACACAATTATGGATCATTATTATTGAGATAATAAAGGGAAATTATTTGTGAATTAGACGAAAAAGTAGATGTTGAAATGAGATAATTCTTTATTGTAATTCTTGTTTATTAATTTTTCCTAACACCAGCGCAAATAGAGTAAAATACAGGCGTTGTTTACCATAACTTGCGAGGTATTTTTACGCTGTTGGTGCCCAGCGGGAATGCGATGATTTCATGAATCATTTCGGCTGTAATCTTGTACAATATAATCTTATGATCGTTGCGCTTGAAGGGATTAAAAATGAGTTCTTTATTTTCTTCCGAAAATTTCTTCGCGTTTTGTACATCCGTTCTTGAAAAATATGCGACAGGATTGAATGTGGAAGGTTACGTTGTGATCCTTTTTACGCAAATCTGTACCTCATAGACCATTCTGAAAGAAAGAAAAATCTTCATTGTGAAATGCAGTGTTAAAATTGTGATAATGAACAGATCTATTTAAAGATAATAAAAAGTTTTGGTACCTCAAAAGCTTCCCTGAATTTCCTTGTCTTGGTTTGTGTTTCAGGTTAAAGTACGTTGTCTGTGAGAATTACTCGCCCCAAAGTGCTCTCATGTCTTAGTAATCATGCAATAATGGTTTCGTACCAGAGCCAACGCTGTACAGCGTCGATAAATATTGTACGAAACCACTGACTGCGACCAGCAGCGTGCAGCCCATTGTACGCATAGCTAACTGCGACCAGCAGCCCTATACGCATAGCGTAATGGGGCTTCGCATTGTAGCATTCAGGATCGAATGACAGAATTAGTATCGCTGGTAAATGTCAACTTAAAATCCAAAAATTTCTTCGATTTGAAGACTTACCAATTAAGTTGAAGTATTGAAAACAGGCTTCGAACAACGTTTGGTTCTGTCAATAGTCCCTTTCTGTTCGAATTGATGACTGAATGTGACTCAGTCGAGACTACCTTGGGAGAGCTACATACACTGGATACCATGGCCAGCGCATGCGCACACAAACATCTTATCCGTTCATGGATTTGAAATTTGTGTGCGGGCTGCATGTGATGTGTTCGCATGCACTGGCTGTAGTATTCAGTGTACTGTATGTAGCTCTCCTAAGGTCCTGTCGACCGAGTCACATTCAGTCGTCAATTCGAACAGAAAGGGACTATAGGCAGAACCAAACGTTGCCCGAAGCCTGTTTTCAATACTTCAACTTAATTGGTAAGTCTTCAAATTGAAGAATTTATGGGATTTTAAGTTGACATTTACCCTGCGATATTAAATCTGTCATGATCCTGAATGCTACAATGCGAAGCCCGATTACGCTATGCGTATGGGACTGCTGGTCGCTATGCGTATGGGGCTGCTGGTCGCAGTTAATTGCATGATTACTAAGACATGAGAGCACTTTGGGGCGAGTAAGTCTCACAGTGTTAGTTATATGAAAGGTACTTTAACCTGAAACACAATCTAAGACAAAGAAATTCAAGGACACTTTTGAGGTACCAAAACTTTTTATTATCTTTAAACTAATAAATACGTTTGTTTCCAGGTTAACATGCTTATTCAACTATTTTTTATGCTACTGTCACCTGGCGAGATCGCAATAATTTCAGAGTAACATGCATGCGTTATTTACCGTTAACTTGAGAGGTATTTTACGCTGTTGGAACCCAGCGGGAATTCGATAATTTCATGAATCATTTCGGCTGTAATTTCAAACAATGTATGATCATTGCGTCCGACGGGATTAAAAATGCGTTCTTTACTTTCTTTCGAAAATCTCTTCGCGTTTTGTACATCCTTGACCTGTTAAATGCGTTTGTTTCTTTTTCCGAACACTGATTAAGTAGGTTAATATGCGTTATTCAACTATTTTTACGCTACTGTCACCCGGCGAAATCGCGATGATTTCATTAATTATTTCGGCTTTAATCATACACACTCATATTTAAATTATCATTTGTTAAATGATAATGAAAAAATCCAAATCTATTCAAATTAATAAATGCGTTTGTTTCTTTTTCTGAACACCGATTAAGTAGGTTAACATGCGTTATTCAACTATTTTTACGCTACTGTCACCCGACGAGATCGCGATGATTTCATCAATTATTTCGGCTTTAATCATACACACACATATTTAAATTATCATTTGTTAATGATAATGAACAAATCCAGATCTATTCAAATTAATAAATGCGTTCGTTTCTTTTTCTGAACACCGATTAAGGAGGTTAACATGCGTTATTCAACTATTTTTACGCTATACTGTCACCCGACGGGATCGCGATGATTTCATTAATTATTTCAGCTTTAATCATCCACACTCATATTTGCTAAGCAGCAAAAGAACTGGAAGTCGGAACTAAAAATGAAAAGGATATAATAATGAGTTGCACACGCATTCCAATTGTCCATTTTTGGCCACAAGTGTCGCTACATGAAAAGTTTTTGAATGCGCTATCTTTTTTATTTCTCGTTGCGGCCGGTGTGGTCTGCCCTAATATCACGCACGCGTATCTCGCGGAAAAGAAAATCGAATGATTATGTTTAATGATTTAGTAGGAACATCGGAAGACATTCCTGTGTCTTATCGCGTGATTTAGAAGAAAACACGGAAGGAACGGTTCTCTGCAAAACGGAAAAAGATGTGGATAGCGTGATTTCGGTTTTCAGGGTTTTGTTTGTCGCGTGTTTGAAAGCGGCAATTTAGTCAAGAAATGGAACCTCGTTATATCCGATCAAATTGCTTATGTTTTTCTTTATCATGTTGCACCGAAATTGTCCTCGTTATAACCGGAATCTCGTTATAACCGAACTCGTTATAACCGATTCGTTCTGCCATAGGTTTACACGCAAAGGAAAACGGGACCGACGCGATCACCTCGTTATAAGCGGTTCCTCGTTATAACTGAACTCGTTATAACGGGGTTTCACTGTACTTGCAATAATCATGATATTTGCGACAACACAGTAGTGCACAACTCGCACTGGGTTCACACAGAAGTCATGCTTACTGTTGAGCTCGCTGATCATTGTGTAGAACTCTACTAGACACTACACTATCGGTATGAATGGGGACCTTGTGGCTCATGAAAGAGTGTTAACCACAATATGTCTTGTGGTTCTAGTCATCGACTAATCTAGCAGATTTCTAAACCTTCAAGTACATCTACAAGGTGCTAAACTACAAGCTTACATCAACGTTTAAAACTTCCAAGTTAATCTTTGGGATTAGAAAGGTCGTGTGAACCTAACTAATGTAATTGAAAGGTCTTAGGGTGAAAACACCATCCCACAAGTTGTTCCATGAGGCTGGAGAATGTCATCTATAGAAAGAAAAGAAAAGAAAGAAAACAGCAAATCTTCCAGCAAGAGACCATAGAACTGCAGTCATAGACCCACAACCTCTTACTGGGTCTTAATAAGTCGAGCTTTTCACCATAGGACCATGACATCTACGCCTATAAAAGATGTAATGAACAATTTCAGTTGATATCCTTTACCATTGTCAATGTGCAGTCTCCCTCTCTCTCAACCTGATTGACACCTAACTTTCTTCACTATTTTACTTTACTTCACAACATTGTCTGTTTCCTTGTGAGCCAACTACGTGCTTCACTACCTACACACCAAAACGTGCCTGAACAACAGACTTGAGGGATTATCTGTGCCCACCCTCCCTTTATTCTCTTTCCCTCAGTTACTTTGAGGTCTAATCTCAGGGATTAAAGAAATTCTAGAGAACAGTTGAGTGAATAGGGCCCTAAAATGGGTCATTACCACATACCACCAGGTACTCTCTTTTCAAATTGGAAGATTAGAAAGCATGGATTGTGTTCCATCTGGCTTCATCCCATTATGTACCATACACTGTACCTCAATGGTTTTCCCCCCATTAAACTGGTCCAACCATGGAACAGTGTTGTGAGAATAATGTTGTCTTATTGACATAAATAAGGTCTATAACACTTGACACAGTTTTTTTTTTCAAAATCTGCTTACAAGTGTTAACATCTTTACTTTTTCATAAGGCTATATAAAAACAACTTTGGATCCAAGTTAAACCATGAAATAAGAGGCATTTTTTACAGATCATCTAAGTAACAGAATTTTTTTCTTGATTTCAATTCTCCCCCCCCCCCTTCTTATGTCTACTACATGCAGCAAAATCCTGAAAGAAAAATAGGACATGGTTGCTTCTGAGGCACACTGCAATCTCATAAATAATACTGATTTGGTTGATTACAAAGTTATTAGCTCATGATGCATCTTGCAAACCACGAGAAAATGACTCAAGAACAAAAATCATCTCCTGTGCTATGGAACTATCCAAAAGGTAAACCAGATTTGCTGTGGACATTGATCAACAGTTGTCTGGAAAAAAAAAATCACACTAAGTTCATTGTGTACACACTAGAAATCAATGATGCCTACATGTATTTCAGAAATGTATTTCAGATCTACGAACAGAGACCAAAGATATGATATCTCGGCTAGTTCAGTGCTTCCTTTAGCAGCAATGAGAAGGCCAGAAAGGACAGGATAGTTTTTAAATACAGGTATAGGCTCTCAAGGTTTATAACTTGCATCATCCAGGATTTGGTCATACTGTACAGTGATGCCCTGATATTCTACTGGGCACAATGAGGGTTGAATGCCAACTATGACAGTCTGATCATAATCTTCGATCAGTGGTCAATACTCTATTGTGCACGGACAAGTAGGTCTTACTCAATGGTCACTTGGTTTGAATAGTGAGTGCATTGTCAATTTTATTGGATTGCAGATTGCGATTGATTGATTGTATTAATAGTAGCAAACCCCTCCCACAATAAGCTTCGCTAGGAATGAATTCACACATAATGCTGGAGGATGTACAGAAGCACTGCCTACTAATACTATTCAGTTTAGTAAACTGTGATATCTGTAGCATGATTTGTTGATCTATAATTCATCATCCAGACTAAAGGTATCTTTGCCATTCCAAACCAGTCTAATATACTTTAATTTCACACTAATTTTTGCTTGCATGGAGAATAGTTGGATTTATATTATGCATTTAAGCCACTGGAGTGCCATGTGACTTCTAAAAACTTATGCTTACAAATACATAAATTGTTCATGCCTATCATCAACACACTAATACCGATTAGCAAGTTAGATACTTTATACCAGCTGCCTCATACATAAAACCAGAGCATACAAGGATATCAACAGACAAGTCACTTGAATTTTTGTTTGTCTTTAATATGATCTCAACAAAGACACACCAGGTCATCTACATGTATACAATGTATGTGTTCACTCAAGGTTTAAAACTAAAGACAGAAACTGCCAAAGTACAAAAATATCACATATCAACTTTTGGTCATGGCATTTTATGAATGCAAGTTATGAAGTACTCACATATTTCCAAGTATCCATGTACAAATGCTGGTACGTACCTTCTGTGTTCTCCAGCAGTGTTTTGTTTTCGAAATCAACCATACTGGTATGGTCAACTACATATGACTAAATGAAATTTAGCCAGTTTTTCAAGTACCAGTATCAAAATGTGTACCTTTAAATCAAAACTGTACCAAACTGTAAGGGGATATTACACTTCTCAAGTATAACCTTGACAAGTAACGATTCTTGTTCTGACATATTTCGTCATCACACATGAAAAAGTACATTTATGTTTGTGCCAAGTGTCCATATAGTACGGGTAGCAACATTGTATGCTGGTACCTTCAATGGAGTACACACACCATGTTCTTATGGGATATTTTGCTTTTTAACTTGACCATACTGCACAAAAATCCGGCCGGTTTCCGTGGTATCAAAATGTCTGTAAATCAAAACTACACACTACATTGTATCATGAGGTAAAACCAGGCATATTATACAACCTTGACAGATCAATGATCCCTGTTCCACTACAGCACCAGTTCAAACTAGATCTGTCGTTCTTAGGACATGAATTGATACATATACGGTATGGTGTAAGTTTGAAATTTATAGTCAGAGGACTTTTTAAGTTAACCTCTGCACGAGATCTGAGGAAAAAGAAATAAAGAATGAATTCAAGAAAGAAATAGTAGAGATATATATACAACTATGGTGATCCCAGAGGATACTCGGATCACCTAATGATGACACAAATGGGTGCATCCATATCATCAGCAGCAGGGTCTGCTTGCTTTGAATTGGAGACAAAGGGGACGCAGCAACACCTAGTAGTAGGAGGCATTTCATCAAGAATTTTGTCAGATCTACTGTAAAACACAATATTTTTCGCGGCATGAAATTTTCGCAAATTGGAGCTGACGCCCTTTTTCACGGCATGAAATATTCATGAGTTGCCTCTAACATTCAATGCATACAATTTGTATAGTGTAGACAAGAACTTTCGCATTCATTTTAATTTTGAGAATCTTGGCTCTTGCGAAATTTGCAAAATTAAAATGCGCGGTAACATTCCTCGATTTACAGTATATTTTTTCAGACAATCGATCAGAATACATGGATTTCAGTAGCTTAAATAAAACAGTTTATCAGAAAAAAAAAATCTGACTTAGTGACAAAATGCTTGATGAAATGCTCCCAAGGGCAGGAAAATAAAAATAAAAATATTTGTTATTATTTATTCCCAAAGTGAATTTGAGTAGACAAGTACAACTAGAAATCTAACGAAAAAACAAAAACAAAAAACTTTGGGAAATCTCAGGGGTAACACTAACAGTTTAGGATTATTCTCATCAGACATAACAAGACTGCACAATGTCACTACGTGTAGTCCTCGATATGGGCAGTGTAGACTCTTGTACACATTTTTTTACTTCATTCATGCACATTTCCATCATTTGCAGATTGCATAATCTCCACTCCCATTCTGGGCCACCTAAAGATTCTTTTGGCCACCTAAACTCAAGCTCAAGTGGCCCAGTTGGCCACCTGAAAAAGAGAGGGAGAGAGAGAAAGTTATGGGCAAGCCCTGCTGTTAGACACTTCCTGCAGCATTCATAACTTTCACACATGAAACAAAATACAGTTTCATACAATCAAAGTCTTGACAGAATAAAAAGGAAAACTCATCACAGCTCAGGAGGCAGGGCTTAACATTTTCGTTAGGGATCTGCGATTTGGAAATCTGCTTGCAAGTTCTATCTAACACAAATAGACAATATTTAATGCCAGGAATTTCACACTGGATCTCTATTTTATTACGTTAGAGTTTCTAGACAATCCCTGCATCATGTTATGTGTATGTCTACTTATTTTGATTGCACGGACTAACTGAAAAACAGCCGTGGCTGATTTAGTGCGTGATTAAATAAAATGAATGAATGAATGAATGAATGAAAGAGGAAGAATCAGTTCCAGATCTGGAATCACCACAATTTTTATATCATGTACATTGTAATACAACTGATTTTCTGTTTGTATTCTCCTATGTCCGCTTGTATTGTATGTTGAATTGCCAAGTAAATAATAATATTACTAATCATCATCATCAACATCATCATCACCATCACCATCATCATCACCATCATCATCATCTAACGTTACTTCTGCTCTAGATTCTAGGCCTACTTCTGGAGTTCTGAAACTCAGCTAATGTTAGTTCTGTGAGCGGCATAAAATACCAAAGGCAAAGTTGCTCGTGCTCTCGACACGATTCTGTATTAATTACAATTCATGGACAAACCTTCATTGTGACAGTTGACCGACTTGTCTGCGTCTCCGCTTCAATGCTAATAGTTCCTCGACGGTCCATGCGGCCATGAATCATGCTAACAGTTCCTCCCCCCGATGAACTCGTACCCTCCAAGGTGGCCTCGGTACCGCCGCCGCCGGCGGACCGGACCTGAAGATGCTGGTGTTGGCCAAAAGAAGACGGCCGCGGTGAATTCGAGTCGTCAGAATCTCGACAGTATACAACTCCACTCTGAGAAACAGTAATGCTGGGCGCACAGCCCATGGCAGATCACGAAACGCAGTTTTCTGTGATTTGTGGTGACCACAACGCCAGGAATCTCGGCAATGAAGAAGATCCGAAGATTACTCGATGAAGTCTGCACATATATTACTGTCCGGTCTTAACCATGGCGATGATAATAGATCTAACCGTGGATCATATTATAATCATCTCCTCCGCAGGTGTATTGGCATGTTGTAGCCTATAATTCCACCCCAGTACATGATCAGCTAACAAACAACAGCTGTTGGCAATTTCCACTTGTTCTTCTTCAAGAAACTGGCCAACTGAATCTACTCCTACGTAAATAATCTCCTAAAAAAAGTAGGCTCCCTACCGTTGTTTTCTAAATCGGCGGCGCGGCGTATGGCATTGCATTGTATACCGTATATTGCCTTCTTTTCACGCAAACGGGACATCTACTGACTACACAAGTAAAATCCGATATGCAGCGACATGGGGCGCACTCTGCGACGCGACCGACGCCGTGCGATCGTGTGTTGAATGAAGGTACTGTAGCTGCGGATATGCTGCGCTAAGTAAAACCATTACATGGCCTGCCGTCCGTTCAGTTCCCGTCCGACAGCCGAGATCATCGACGGTCATTCTCACTGGCGCCGCGGAGAGCGAACCGAGGCGCAAGCGCACGCATGCACGCGCACGGCGTGAAGAGAATTTCGTGAATGATGAAAATGAGCCTTCTTTTTTTTTTTCATTGTTATGTTGTCTTTTTCTTCTTTTCTTTTTTTTTTTTTTTTTGGGGGGGGGGGGGTGTTGAAATTATTCATGGGCAAACAGTGTTGCTTCTAATTCAGTCTTTTTCTCCATCATTTTCCTAACTATATGTACTTTTTCCTCGAGTATCTTCTTGATTTTTCTCCTCCTTTTATGTTCTTCTTCTCCGTCTTTCTTTTCTCTTTTCTTCCTGCTTTCGTACCCTCCTTCTTCTGCTATTCATCCAAAGGCCAGTATCAAACAAACAAACAAACAAAATCACAATGTTGGCCCAGTTTTCAAGGCCTCGAATGAAAATGAAAATACTCCCATCTTTTTAATTTCAGTTGGCAATTGTGTGTCAACAATTTTGCAACAAGAAGTTATAATGTAACCTTGAAATTTGTCAGTAAATTTGTCCCAAGGGGCCTTAGTCTCTGTTCTTTCTATTCGTTTTGATACAACAAAGTTTTAATTATTCATTGATTTGCTTGATTTTTTTTTTTGTGCACACTTAAGAAGTGCGAAAAGTCTATTGATACTTTCCCTGATAACTTTTATTTGCGGAAATAAATGTAAATAACTAATGTGTTTATCGCAAGATGTTCATTTGTGAAAAACAAACAAACAAAGAAACAGCCACACACTATTAGCAAACGACCGACAAACAAACGAGCGAGAAAAAAACAACAACATATTTTTCCAATTATTTTTGAATAATGGTATACACTATACAGGCAATATAGGCCTATATTCATTATACAGCGAAAAAAAAAATCATATCGCCAACAATGTTATGTAGGCCCTCATTAATTATTATACTATCGGTCTGAATTTTGTGTTTTTGTTTTGAATTTCTTATTTTATTTTATCTTTTGTCTGTTAGAGTCGCCGAGTCATTGTCATGGATAATGAGGGATTTGCTGCCAGTAGGCAATATCCAGACATCGTTCATACTTGACATGATCCGGCGTTCAAGAATATTGAGCAACGACCGTGAGTTACATGCAGGATGGAATGAACGCATTTTCATATCAGAAGTCTTTCCTGGTTGCGTGCCACGGGTTGCATGTACGGCTGTATATACTATGCAATTAGGCAGTCCCCGAGGTAATGTAAAAAACAAAAAACAAACAAACAACAACAACAACTAACTTTTGTTATCATAAGAACTGATGACAAACCCAATGCTCGGATACCAGCTGGGGCCGACGACGAGTGATGTTACTTTTTTCTTTTTATCAACTATCGCATGACGGCTGCGGCAGCTGCTGTCGAGAGGACGATTTGTTTGTTTGTGTGTGTGTGTGTGTGTGTGTGTGTGTGCGTGTGTGTGTGTGTGTGTGTGTGTGTGCGTGTGTGTGTGTGTATGTGCGTGTGTGTGTGTGCGTGTGTGTGTGTGTGTGTGTGTGTGTGTGTGTGTGTGTGTGTGTGTGTGTGTTTTGCGCGCCAATGTATGGTTTGCGTTTCTTGAAAGAAAACCAAGAAGTGTGAGTTTGATGACGTCATTTGTTCTGTCTGGCTGTCTCAGAGTTTCAAAATGCCAGACATTCTTTTCTTTGTTTTGTCGTAATAATAATATTGCTCATTAACATCCAATGGTGGTCATGTTCACAATGATTCCTATCTATGGTTGTTTCAAATTACTGACTGTCAACTGATTCTGAAGGAATCAATATTTGTGTCCCAATAAAAAGATTTTCTGCAAAATATAGTAGTTTATGAAATAATTTTTAGTGCATAGCATGGTAACATTTTGTTATCGGATCGATAATATTAACGAATCTGCATATCCGATATGCGTTGGTCGCATATCAACTTTGATAATTTTTTTTTAGTCATATTAAAAGATAAAATCAAAAGGATGGAGATCAAAATTCTGAAGGCATATCATCAAAATTTGGTTTCATGCAGTTAAAACGGACATCCAGTCTATGTTCAACCTGGCTTCATGAAATAACATGGAATGAAATAAAACAGAATGGTTGTATACAGAGTAATCACACTTGCTCACTATAAGAAAGATATGGAACCTGAATGTTTTGCATCATTTCAAATGTTTTAGCGAAACAATGATCCTTATGCAGTGGAACAGCGTTTGCCAGTGACAGATGATCGTGATACCTCACAACACTCCTTTCGACTCATTTTAGGTAAATCTTTTTTTCCCAATAAATCACAAAAAGTGTAAATTATTAAGAGAGGCACGATCTTAATTGCCCTTCCTTTTTCTGGGGGTGCCGGGAGGGAGGCCAGGTGGTAACAACCAGTGAGAGATATTAGTAATGTGAAGTTATTACATCATTGCCTCTTCGAACAGTGTTGTCGAATTTGCAACAAACCATTTATGATTAAAATTAACACACCGGCATAATTATTATGTCTTTATAAATGCAAAACTGTCTTATTTCATTTTGTATCAAGCATTGTCACAAATGCCTAAAATGTGAATTGTCAAAGTAATGCTAGTACATCAAGAGACACAAGGATGGACACATCACATGCATCATTATACTTCCTCATTCTATTTTGCATCCTATAGATTGATGTGCGTTAATATTATTTTTGTCTACACGTAAATCTTGTATGCAAGCATTGATACTGAAGAAACACGGTCTATAGTGCTAGCATCATTCGCATTGAAATGTACTGCCTTCTTTTAAGACCATTATTTTTAACTTGACGATTTGTCGTTCTCTTCAAACCTCGACAGAACTCTAGAAGGCATTTAATTATGTCTGTACGAGCTGAAATTTTCGCGGTGGTTTTATTTTCGCGAATTTCGCGAAACGCCTTTGAACCGCGAAAATAACAACACGAGAAAATAGCAACGCGCGTACAACTAAGTTCAGTTGGACCCTCGCAACCGCGAAATTAACAACACGCGAAAATGTCCCCCCCCCCCCGTAGCAATTCGCGAAAATATCTGTACGCGAAAATTTCAGCTCGTACAGTACTCGGTTGGAGTGCAGACGTAGATGGCGCTATAGCACATCGCCATCAAACAATCTTATTCACCCGTACTCTGTTTGATTGCCATAGTGATCATTTACTAGTAACTGGCCACCAAGAATCTCTGTCGTAATCATGCACGTCATTGCTTTTCTCGCGGCGATGGAACAAGGGAATAGAGGTGATTTTATTATTTTTTCTTTCGGTTTTATTTCATACAAAGCTTTATTATAATAATTCCTCTTCAGGCTTTTCATTTTCACTTCACACATATTTTCGATCTAATGAATACTATGCTTTGAATGATTATGAAAACTTTAGCAAATGTTCCATTTTTAGTTGAACTATTATATGTATTAAAAATAAGCAAATGACTTTAGGGTATCAAAGTGAACTGAAAAAAAAAAATCAGCATGAAAAATCTATTCTACAAAAATGTCCACTTTAAAACAAGAGGTAATGGGAGGAATGAAATGATGAATTCATCAAAAAATAAGGGCTGGAGAGTGGTAGCCCAGGGCTAATAAAGAATGGTGTCAGACCACCAAATTTATCTTTTGACTGCTCAGTTGGGCAAGTAATATTCTAGATGGGCTGTTATGCATTCTTCTTTTTCATGCAGAACAATACATCTCTCTTGCAGGCCACCAAAATTGGGGTATTTTTTTTTTAGTTACCTTTTAATGGGCCACCAGAAAAAAAAAAAATGAGTTAATGTTGGGACCAATGTATATATATATGCAGTGTGTGTGTGTGTGTGTGTGTGTGTGTGTGTGTGTGTGTGTGTGTGTGTGTATTTATGTATATAGTGTGTGCTCTGCCAAAAAAAAAAGAAAGAAAAAAAAAAAGAAATTAAGTGAAAAAGTGATTGAGTAGCACACATTTCTTAGTCGGTGTGTGAGTGATAAGGCACATTCGGATTGGCTTGATTAGGCTGATCAAAATAGCTTTTTCTGAGAATTATGCAGATTTTTATGTCATTTCTCTTATAAAAACAGGGTATGATTTCGTAAAAGAGTCAAATATATCGTACTGGATGTTTGAAAAATGATTTAGCAGCACAAGAAAGAAGAATACAGCTGCTTTTTTTTTTTTGTTGGTGGACGTATTAATTTTATTGTTAATATGGATTTCACATTGAATGAAACTCAAATAAAAGAATATTATAAAAAAAAGTGTGTGCGTGTGTGTGTGAAAGAAATTTTAATGCAAAAACACAAGAAGAGATATATATCCATTTGTGACAATTTGAGATAATTTAGATTATGAAACTGCTGAAAAACAAGAAAATTTTATTAAAATATAAGTTGCAATTTTAGTAATGTCTTCCAAAGCATCCCTTGCCATGCAAGGAGTGCAGTATCATTGAACAGATTGTAGTTTTCTCTATTTGATGACCTTGCTTTGAAAATGGTGTTTATCTGCTTTTGCATTCAAACTCTTGGATGTGGGAGAGGCATGAGGAAAGGGCAGATATCAATATCAGCACAAGCTACAGGCACATTAGAACATCACATCATTATTATACTTCCCATACTCGGTGACACAACATTTGCTCCTGTGACAATTGCTTGGGCCTCATTTTCTTCAAGGACTTAGGCTTAGGATTAAGGTTGTGATAGGATTTTAGGTTTAGTTTGATGTGAGGTTTAGGATTACAGTTAGGGTTATATTTGTGGATTGGTTTTATATTTGGCTTAGTGTGCAGTATTTCAAGGGAGCAATTGTCATGAAACCGCCAAATTCTCCTCCTGTACTATCACTTTCATGTCCTCACCATCGCAATTATCATCATCATCACCATTAGAATCATCATCATCATCACAATTATAATAATCACCATCATCATCCTCACTGTCACAGAGATGCCAAGTTCAAAAAACTTTTATGAGTGAGATTTTTATGACTCGGCGTCTCGGCGCTCGAGCGCATGCGCATGCGAACGAGGAGGGTGTCCTCCTTCCATGGTAGGGAGCTTTTTTAAATTATTAGCTCTTAATGATGCGATCTGGTGCATACTTAAGTGACTATGTTTTACTAATTTTGAAAGGCAAAAGGGAAATATACCTTCAATTGCAACTATCACTCTAATCCTTTGAGCTATGCTCCTTATTTTTGGCCCAAATTGCAGACTTCACCAGATGCGTGAGAAAAATGGGTGCCATGCGTGAGATCGTGAGACAGACCCTAAATGCTTGAGTCTCACGCAGAATGCGAGAGACTTGGTAGCTCTGCTGTCATCATCATCACAGCCATCATCACAATCATCATCATTACAATCACCATTATCATCATCATCATCATCACAGTCATCATCACAATCATCATCATTACAATCACCATTATCATCATCATCATCATCACAGTCATCATCATTATTTTAAAATGACATAACCATCCTTAAAAAATTATTTTCATAAAGACTTTTAGGTGTATATCATACTGAAAGCTATAGCTGCTTTATCACATTGTCATTTTGAAGAAAAAAAAACCCAGAGGGGATGTGCTTTGTACAGTGATTATTGCCCTCTGGGGCTCTATAGACTGATGGTATTTTTGTAAAGTAAATCCTAGCCATCACAGTGGAAGAAACCAGTTGAAAGTACCATCCAATATTGTTTAGTTTGTCATTATAGCGAAACAACTGTAGTAATCACCATCTTCAACAGTGTAAATTTTCATCATCATTACCACATCGGTACCAGTACAATAACAGTCCTCTCCACACAGCTATGGACAACACCCTTAACTCTTTCTGTGCCATGGTAGAAACCCCCGAGTGCCATATTATTCTGAGACACATAAGTAGTCATACTTTGAAAAAAAAATTGCTTTTCAAATCTATGTAACTTTTAAAAACTTATGTTGAGCTGGTGGTCATATAGTGCGCATGAGTTGTAGAGAACATGCCAAGCTTTGCTTTAATGTAAATTGAATGCAAATCTATGATTTATTTTCTTTCAAATGACCAGTAGCTACATTACAGTAAAGGTCTGCTTTTTGCACACAAAACAGCTGCAGAAACTTAGAATTTACTCGCAAATCTAGCAGGGAACACCGATTGATAGCCAATTACCACATAAAATGCAAGCTGAATATGAGAGGAACGGAATCACGAGAAACGCTGTCATTGTTCTGTGGCATTTGCCAATTTATCCATCGGTTTTGGCGGGTTTGTGCATTTGAGCAGAATATGCGAAGTTGGCACGCCGTCAACTGAGTCGGGCGTGCGAATGTGGCACGTAAAGAGTTAAAACAAGGACAACTGCAACTGTGCCTCACTTCACACAGAGCAATTACTACAGTGAGGTATTATCATATTACCTTCTGTTTCTGAACAAGCCACAGGCAGACAAACATAGAATGGACATCCATAAGCACTGCTTTGCATTGTAATTTATTCATATTCTGATTATATATATATATATTTCAAGTTTGCTATACTTTCTTTTGTATACCATTTCCATCAATTGAATTGACAAGATGTGTATTTCAAAATGCTAAACATATCAGCATATTCTTCACAAGCTTTATCACGTGCAATTGTATATCAGACAAAGACTACACTTGTAGAAGCCAAGAAGAATTGTTACCAGGGGTTAGATGACATTATTGAAAAATAAAATAGTAATATGTTACATCAAAAAGAAAGTGAGATTGAAAAAAAACGTAAGGCATCATATCAGCAAACGGGTGAACCTTTGCCTCTCCACAAAACATTTCTTGTGTACAGCCTTGTATTATGAAACTACTTTGTTAGAAAAGTAACATCAAACAATAATATACAGCAATTAACTGCAGAGAAAACTATTTAAGTACTTGTCTTTTTTTTTTGTACAATCATGTGTCATTCAACACACATATCACATGGGGAAAAGGGGAACTTACAAGCAACTAAGGGTATGGTACCTAACATTTCAGGAAATTTGCTAATATGTACTACACATTCAGAATGTATTAAAAGGATTTTTTAATCAGCCTAGTAAAAAGTCCAACATCTGCACAAAAAAAAACAAAAAACAAAAAACAAGATACATTGCGTACATGCAATGTCCACTTCAATTTTGTAATGTGAAATTACAATGGAAGAGAAAGAGTGACATAGTAATAGAAACATCCCATCTAGCCTGAGTACAAATATTTACCCCCAAACCTGAGTAGAGCTCACAGCTAACACAAATCGCTACAATTCACCGAGGGTACAAATTGCAGAAATGTTTTCATCATTGAGCGAAAGAATCTGAAAATGAAGTGAAAGTCAGCGTCTGAGCCGTCACAGTTCAAATATGCAGCTTGCTGAAGAAAAAAAAAAGTTTTGAGAGGAAGACTAGCTGTCAAAGAATCTATTCTGAGGTCAAGAAAAACACCTGGCTTTCTTTATCCAAGTCCACTTAAAATTCCTGTCCTTAAAAGAGAAAGTCATGGATTTCAGAGTAGGCAAAACAAAGGCAAACCTAACGCTTGATATCTTTGACTGGAACATTTGATAGTACTGTACTATGCTCATGACTGTCCTCCTCAAGACCACAATGAAACTACTCTTTGACTCCAGCTAGGCTGCTGAATGAGTGGTGGAAGCCATTATCCAAATTGACATAGGCATTCATTTATCATCACAGTATGTCAGTGTATATATGGGTTCAATGACAATGGGTGCATGTTGCCACGGTAACAAGGTAAACAAAAGGGCAACCAAAAGTTAATGACCTGCACTTCACAAAGAGCTTTCTGATATTTTATTTTAATGCAAACAGCTATCTCAACCTGTGCACAATCATAGTCAATCACCCCAATTTGTGTGAGTGAGATATTATGTTTTTATCAAATCTACCATAGAAAGACAGCAAGCACTGTAAGTGCCTTCTGTTATGCAGATCATTTCTTTCTTTCTCTTTTCATTGGGTGCACTCATACAGCAAAGCATTGGTACATGGACAGGATCCATGTATCATAATGTACAATGTACATATGGTTCATGTGACATAATGAGTCACTTGGTCCAAATCTCTGTGGAAATTGAAAAGAGTAGACTGTGCCAGTACTGCTATTGCACAACTTTCATGTGGCTAACAAAAAAAAAAAAAAAAAAAAGGTAAAAATTTCTTAGTATATGATCAGTATTTGACCCAAGATAGCTTTCAAGATGTGCAAATTAATCAATATCATTACATAATCTTTGATCGGCTAAGGAAGAGGCTAATATATACCAACTGCTAATTAAAGGGATATATCAACTGCTTCCAAATATCTTTGAATAAACTGTGATCATGTACTATACAGACCACATTTCAAATACAACAGGCTGCAATTCAGTGACCGCAAGGCTGGCTAGAGCTCTTTATACATTTATATACATGATGAAAAAGAAAGAGAAAAAAAACACAGGAAAATCATACATCACATTGCATGATACCCATGCCTAAGAGACTATATGTACAGCTTTGGCAAAATTCAGGAATGTCCACAATGCTGAATTCAAGACCATCTTTATGCCAGCATTTGTTGGTCTATATTCAACTGCTGTGGTGGTGTCTTCGTCACTCTTGTCAGTGTTCCATTCAGCTGATTTTTCATCCAGATCTCATGGCCACGATTGTCCAGCTCTGTAAACTTGAAGCCATTGCTTTGCAGGTTGACTGCAGGGCACGGAGTAAAATCCTTGGGGATGTAGTCCGTCTTGTAGTTTGTGCGGTCATCGAAGGGTTCAGAGCTCAGGTTAGCTGTGTTTCCTGGAGCCATGCTCTTGGCAGGGTGCGCGTGCTTCGCCACATAGTTGGTCTTGTAGTGGGAATAGCCCTCGAAAGGTACTGAAGGACGCTCATACGGCCTCTGGGAGGGGTCTCCTCGACGGAACGGCATGCTCTCCCACTTGCGGAAATCCTGCTTGTAGTTGGTTCTGTCGTCAAAGGGGACATCCCTCCCTGGCTTGCCGGAGGGAGGTCTGACAGGGCTGGGTGGCTTGATCTTGTGGGCAGGATACGCAAGGGTGTGGGTGGTCATCAAGTCCATGTTCCCTCCCGGCTTCACCCAAGCTTCAGGCACATGCTGATATGGCCGCTCCATGTCCCACTTCTGGTAGGACTGCCTGAAGGTGGTGTTATCCTCGAAGGGATGGTCGGACCTGAGGGGCATGTTGCTGGGCTTGCAGCTCTCTGGCACATATCCCTGCTTGGCAGTGAAGTCACGCTGGAACGTGGATAGGCCATCAAACTTGTGTGGGTTCTTCTTGTACTGCGGCTTTGCGGGGACAAACTTGGGCTGCGTATCATGGGGGATGTAGGTCATGCGGTGGCAGGTCTTGTCGTCAAATGGTGATGTGGACACCTTGGCTCTATCATCAGGCTTCATGCTACCCCTCATCTCTGCCCTCTTGGCAGGGAAGTCACGGGTGAATGTTGACAAGCCATCAAAGGCGGCATTAGATGGAATGTAGGCGTGGTGGTCTTTCAGCTTTTCCTTTGGTGGTAACTCCCACTTCCTGTAATCGTCTGCAATAGATGAATGAATCTCATTAATGACTGACACATGGTACTTAATTCAGACTAAGGAAATGTTTATCAACAATTCCTCCACATAGAATCCTATTAGACACTCTACTTTTGAGCATACCTAGTACGAATGCATCCCCATAATGAACAAATTTTAATCAACATTTCTCCCTACACTCTTTTCATACTCTTTAATGAAAGACTTACTTTCTCAGCCTACTTATATACCGAATATAGGACCAGCCCTCTAAAATGTTTTCCAATAAATCCCTTTTGCCATGACATTGCCTTTTTGAATCACACAGTCATTTGTATACTGTAATATTATGTGTTTGCCACTTGGCAAAGGGTATTTATTGCATATCTCATGCTTTGCTGTTCTAACGTGACAAATATTGGGGTTTAACACAAGATGGCATTCAACGTCATTAGATTATACCAATAATAAATGTTACAAATTATAATCAGAGAAATATTGATTACCAGAGCTTAAAAATATATTAATAGTGTATACAAAAGTTGATCAGGTGCTAGTGCAATTCTGTAACTACTCTAATGACTTATTTACAACATGAGAGTCTGTTTACTTAAGCTGAGAAATTAAACTGATTCACGAATGGTTTCCAAGCACTGAGTATATACAGAATCAAATTTGGCAAGACTACAAAATGAGATCAGTATGATATATCTTCAGCCCAAGAACTTACCAACATAGGTAGGTGTTCCCCTGAAGGCCCCTGGAGACACAGACCTGGTGTGGTTGCCACGGAAACTCTTGGGCGGTTCTATCTTTCGCTGGGGGTAGTCCTTGGTGTAGGAGGTCAAGAGGTCAATGTCCCCTTCCTTGGGTTTGTACTGCTCAGGGACGTGCATTGGAGGGCGACACAGTTCATGAGGAATGAAATCGATTCTATGAAAATACAAGAAAGAAAAATGAATGCTCATTTAACTTTAGAATGTTAATATTTCATGCAATTCACTTCCTAAGCTCCCTGTCACCAGCTGCGAGTGCGTTGACAGTTATTGGAATTGACATTGCATGTGTGGGATTGATGACTTTTCCCCATTATTTTCTGTGATGAAAGATAATTACTTTGGAAAATCTTATGTAAAACTAGCTTCATAGTCCCAATGTGCTACACAGGTGAAGTGTGCAATTAACAAAACCCATGATCTGCACAAATGCAGGTTGGGAAACTTGTGATTAGATGCATCAGAATGACTTCATTAAATTCTTAAATTCAAAATCTTGAAGATCGGAACTGAAACTTCAGAGTCAATAGCAAGTTTCTGCGTAATTTCATGGGATAGAAATCCGGTATATTGGGTGAAAAAAATATTCCCTAAATCTTGCTATCCTGAATCGCAAATGAATCTCTAGAAAATCATTCTTGTTTCTTAAAATCGCCATGTCATCTTTTCTTTCTGCTATATGCTTTGTACTTGTATGTGCCATCTATCTATCAGTTACTACCCTGTGTTAATTCCACCAGACATTTCAATTTTTTTTTTTTTAAATCTCCATTAAAGTTTTCTCTTTTTTGATATTATAAATAGCAAGAAAACCTGTGAACACAGTTATACATCCTTCTCTTACCTGTTGGTAGTGGCATCAGAAAGTGGATCTCCACTCTTCAGCATCTGAGGCTTTGGCTTGAAGTTCTCCCGCATCCCGTTGCCGGGATACGCCTTGTACTTGTTGGCGTACTCTGAGATTACGCATGGCCCATTGGCTCTGGTGGTCACCTTTGGTCTGTGGGGACAGCGGTGCCTCCTGCAAGAGAAAGAAATGTTTGACCAGTGTAAGTGGAAGAAAGCTTGTACTGTGCCAGCAAATGAATGTGCAAGCTTTCTTAAGCACAATAAATGTACAAATAGTGCAGAGCGACTACAATCTGCTAAAGGATCAGTTATTTTCATATGCTTGGATCTGTCAATTTCTGTGTATTATGTGTTTTCCTCACAGGTATATGTGTGACATGACATTTGGTTTGTGGCTGCAAATGCTTCTAAAAACACCGTGACAAAGTTTCATTTTAAGTTGATAATTCATGACATGATATTGCCTATTTTAAGCCCCTTTAATTGTTGTATAAATGTGAACTTGTAGGGTGAAATTATTTGCAGAGCTCTGGAAATAAAGTGTCCATTCTATGATTGCATTGGCACATAACATTCTGGAGATCATAAACATCATTTTAAAATATGGGTTGTCTGAATGGGTGAGTTTAAAAGCACCCATATGAGGTCGACTGATGTCTATAAAGAGTTTTGGTAGATCATGATGATTCAAATACGTGTACATCAGGATATAAAATAATCTGTTTAAAGTTGCAAATACAATGTATATCACTGCAAAGTACAGCACTGCTCAGTTGCCAATGGTACACATTATGAGTACACTCCAATATACATTGTGCCGTCTGATCTTTGAATAGAAGCCTCTATCAAGCAATACTATCACATACCATTGATAAATCAAAGGGGGAAAAAAAAGAAGTATCAGGCATATGTTTACACACTAATAACTGCCCATTAAGATGTTTGGTTCTGTTATCTGATAAACATCTGTTCCCTCTATTGTTTACGCACACTCAATGTAGCTACTGCCAAGTTCGACTATCAAATGCAATGCATTGATTGATCTACCTATCAACGGGATACACATTTCATGCGTCACTAACACTGCATAGAGACAGCGAACACTGCCATTCATCGGAGCTCTCTTCGAGTGTGGCTGGCAACTGTGTACATGTAACTATGGCGACCGCACAGCTCGTACGCTGTCTGCAAACAGGAGGTGCTAGAAGTGTATTATTTAATTTCAACTTTGCCATTGAATGTGGATATGATTGCCCTGTCATATCTATGCTGGTACCTGCTCTATGGCTACAAACAAGCAAATTCTGTTAGCAAACAATTTGCACATTTATATATTTGCATATGAGTTTTTTTTTTCCAACTGAACTGAACAACATGTTTAAAGGGTGGATGAATCAATAGATGTCTTGGACATTTAACTAAAGTAATTACCATTAAACATACTAGATTTCCCTTCACATTTGCAAAGACTTCATGAGATATTGAGTATTTAGTTGCCATATTTGTGAGATTTCAGAGTGAAGTAACATGTGGGAACCAGGATGATTGTTGATTTCTCTATCTTATTTGGTTCCATTCTTACAGACAATTCAACACACTGTAACAGTCATGAGGACAATTTGGAATAAGTGATTTCTAATAATGGTAACACATAAATAATGATATCAAAGGACATGTTGTATGTTCAACATCCAAACAACCAGAACATCAATGAACAAAACAAAGGGAAAAAAAAATCAAACATACCAAGCAACTGAGCCTTGAGCTATCAATGTGTTTGTTCATAATCTTTTCATACTAATCTAATAGGCTTTTAAACAAGCTTGGCTTCTGTTATGCCAACAAAAGTCTATAGATCACAGTTTTGGCTGTCTCCGATCCCCTCACTGCTTGGGTCGATAGTTGTTTCCTTCTGAATGTGAGGTTCCTTTGTGAAGAGCGGGTCTATTGTTACCAGTAGGACAAGTGACAAACAATGACCTACAGTGTGTGTAAAGTGGCTCAAGGCAACCAGCAGTATGGCTTCCTCCAAACACGCTGCAGAGAGCTGCTGATCTGACACAGCCCTTCATTACCAGGCAGAATTTTGTTCCCTCAGTATAACTAAACATGTTTTTAAATTCCCACAGTCTGTACAAGTTTCTCTTAGAAATATACTGTAACTAGTGTACTGCTGGCTCCTGTTCCACATCAACTAAATTAACTGATGGTCATTATTATGAAAGACATTACTTTTACACTGTATGTATGAGGAAATCTTTGATAAGAAATATTATATTTTTCAAGAAATAGCTAATTCATCCAGGTTGAACAATCGAACAAGGCTGTCTTAAAACTTATCATGCACCATGTACAATGAAATTGTGGGTGGGACATAGTTTTATCAAGAGTAGACAATTTAACTCACATCTGAAGCTTTCTCTGGGGGAGGCTTTTGTATTAGTAATATCTATAACATCTGCACTACATGCAACTGAAATACAACATGCCAGTTGTTAAGGTAAATATGAATATTTACATGATCTGAATATAGATTCACATATGGTTGCTGTTCAGCATGTACAAATGATACATTAAAGGGTGTGTACAGTTCTGGTAGAGGTGAAGATTTAGCTTTTAACGTTTTGTGAGATATTCAGAAACCACTCAATGAGATGTCAAAGAGCATGCAGTTCTAAGGGGTATCAAAAGTTTATTCGATGAAAATCGGTTTTGAAATGGCTGAGATATCCAAAAACAAGGTGAAACAAAGAGATACTAATAAAGTTGGGGCATGTCGCCTTTTATTATTGGCACTTTTATGGATATCTCAGCCATTTGAAAACCAATTTTCATCAAATAAACGTTGAATCCTTCTTAAAATTACATGCTCTTTCATATTTCATAAGAGGCTTTTCATTATCTCACTTAAGAATGTTCAAAACATGAATCCCTACCTCAACCAGTACTGTACAGTCCCTTTAATATGTCTTTCTTATTATGAAAATTTACCCTAAGGAAAGGTGACAGAATGAAATGTAAGTATCAGTTATGAATATACATGTATTTTGCATGAGTTAATAATCACAAGAAATGGGCCTACTATAAACTTTCAGGATATCAAATTATTGTTCGTTATGATTTTCATAAAAACTTTACTGACAAAATGTTTTCAGAGCAGTGAGGGCAACAAAGTAAAAATGAATTAAGGGGGCAGAGAGATATGAGATGTGCCAGCCACCCCCCCCCCCCCCGAAAAAAAAGACATTTTGGACAAGGTGAAGTGAATTTCGAGAGATATTTCCACCATCATTCATCAAAACACAATGATAAGATTGATGAAGTATAGTATGCAGGGAAGACACATACAGTATTAGTACATTATAATGTATCTCCTTTATCTCCTTTCCTCCTGCGCCTTCTATTTTTTTTTATCTCTCTCTCTCCATTTGAGTGCTTACATGTACAATGACTATAATGTATATCCATCTACTGTAATTATGATGCATAGTTCATACAGGAGCATAATGTTTCACAATCGAGGACGTGTAAGACACCTTTGTGAGCAACTTAATCCACAAATTAAAACCACAGCGGAGGGATGAAAAAAGAAGTTTCATTCCTGATTAAAAATCAAAGTTAGCACTGTATTTTCCCATTTTGCAGGTAACTGTTCATAATTATGCTCATTGATGTCATCCCTATACATGGCGGCCACAACTCCATTTATTGATGTGGTGCCAGTCAGTATTTTCACAAAATTTGTCAACAAATGAATTACTGTGATGTGCACGGCATTTACAATTATAACATCCATCTCTATCCACCTATCTACCCATCTCCTAATACATGTATTAAAATATACATGCAGGCATAAAACAAAAGTAGAAAGATATGATTAAAATCCAAGGAAAAACTTTTAAAGTTACACGTGAACAATCTCAAACAATAGATAGCTGTTTAAGACATACGTTTTTATCATGTATGTCACATCAAATCCACAATTTAAGCTATATTTGTGAATCATCCGTGCACTTTGTAGTAACTGACATTCTATCACAAACATTGAGTTAATATAAACTAATGACTGATAGATCTGAGAGTAGAAGTTTTCGAAAGCTGATGTACATGATGTATGCCATCTTACCCGCACGTGCATATCTCGCATATACAGCGCCGTGTCATGGTGAGAGATCGTATTTGGATGTTGTGCCGCGTCTACTTCCTTCAGTGCTCCGTTGACTCACGAAGATATTTTCCAAAATAGACAGATATGTTAACCCCTGAAGACGAATTTCAAATGTAGTGAGAGAAAGTTGTTTGTTGGATGAATGGTAAAATACAGTCACATCACTTCTTTACTCGCTGAAACCCACTTACGAAGAACACAAACGCTGGTATCGGTAGCAATTTCTCTGCATGCACCTGCTACACACGCACTGCGCATTCAGAACTCCAAGCGAGCGAAACGTAGCGAAGGTAACTCTGCCCGGCGGCGTTGTTTGGTACGTTGTCAAGCAACACCGGTGGACTTCCATGCTCAGTCGCCGAGCGTGTCGGTGGACGCGCAGTGTGATGATAGGATAGCGTGCGAATCCGTGGCTCGAATGTTTACTCGCTGTGTGTGACACGATCCTCCTCCTCCTCCCCACTACCACCCCCCCCCCCCCCCTCGAACGCTGCTCTCTCTCTCTCTCTCTCTCTCTCTCTCTCATCCCACCCCCCCCCCCCCCCACACACAGACGGGACACTAACAAAATAGACAGGACTCGTCCACTCATCTCAGCTCACAGCTCTATCGCCCCCAGCCCGTCCCCACACACACGTACACACAAAACATGCAGGCAGCTACATTATTTACTGGGGAAGCAAGATTGAGGGAGTAAGATCAAGTATTATGTTCCTATCCTAAAGCCACAAAGTAAATAAATAAAACCTTAATTGCAATACTGTTGTTATATTTACTAAAATCTAAAACGTGTCAAACATGTGAAATGCTAATTTTTAGTAGGCCTAGGACATTCGTTTTAAATAAGGACGTAATGTACGTTCCCCCTCAATTGTGGTATACTCCCAAATCTACAAAATTAATACGTTATGATGGGCCTGGCCGCGCAGTAATTCCACGTAAATTTTGCCTGTACATTGTATTTCATCATTTTCATACTTTGTGGTGTGAACTAGAAGGCTCCTGTAACACTCCTGTAACCATGGTGAACGGATATCTACTTATTATTCAAGCTTTTCTCAGGGAAGGAGAAAGGATTAAAGCTAGGCAAATGTTGTGTCAATGGTAAGCTGTGTTTTCACTAACCCCGGCGCGGGGCGCGCTTGATCGTGTTGATTGGGGGTTGCGGTTATATTTTCACTCGATAGCACCGCACCATCGCTTTGCTCAGTCCCACTCGTTGGTTCTTGTGTTAGAGAATAGGTTCTGTTGCAAGATAGTCGCTAGTCGAGTCGAGTCGACAGTGAATTTTCGTAATCTACCACTTTAAGAGATCACGCCGATTCACTGGGAGCTTAAAACAGTACACTTGCATAACCTTTTTAAAAATCAAAAGATTAATAGATGGTTTAAATGTTACATTGACCGATGTTCCTGCTACTACTGACAATGGACAGTGCAGTGCTAGACAAGTCAATGCTACTAAAATGCGTTAGCCCGACCAGACGCTGTTAATACGCTACGCGAATACAGCGTCTGACCAACGAGCGGGCACCTACAAAGTGGGGAACCACAACACAACTACAAAACTTATGAAAATTCATACGTTCTTTATAAACAATGTACACGTTACCAAACGTTACTCACCTTAAGTGCATGCTTGTATTACAGAAGGTTCGTAAGTCCATTGAGAGCCCTCGTGATAAGTCTGTGGAACCAAAAATTGATACTTTCTGGCGGATTCCCTAACACCGTCAGGGTTCATCGTTGCAGAATTCAAAATGGCGCCTTGATCTCTGCGGAAATCTTTTGCGTGCGTGCGATGCGCTGCTTGAGTGTTGGTGTAGCAGCACGGTCGACAGCACGACCTTTTGAAAGGGCATTCAGATCATGTGACCTCCCGGATATTAGAAATGGCCTGGCATGACAGACGATGTACCGTTCGTGAACCGTTCACACATGCTGCATATAACCATCATTTTAGGTAAGTTATTAAATCTAAATTTCAATATTCATAGCATAGATATGAAGTCTCATTATCATTTTGTTCGTCAGATGAGTTTGAAGTGACAAAAAAATGATCTAAAGTATCAAAATTCAATCCGATCGCATGCGATCGTTGGACCCTCTTCGTGTTTGGAGCTTCGTTGGAACAGCCCTGTCGCGCTACGTATGTACAGCGGCGACTGGGCTGTGTATAGTTACTAATGCGTATGGGGCTGCTGGTCGCAGTTACTGTACTGCCTTTTCCGACTGCTAACTGCGACCAACAGCCCCAAACGAACGCTCTGTGGGGCTGCTGGTCGCAGTTGTGCTCCTGCTAGCCCGACCAGACGCTGTGCGAAGAAGCGACTGGGCTGTGTATAGTTATGCTACTGCTAGCTAGGAGCCAGAGAGATTTATTCCTCTTATATACGTGTAGTAGCTGTACACCATTTTGCCTGCTTTATCGGGTAATGATACACGTACAGCATTTGAACTGTGTTCGCTGTAGCCATGTTCAAATTGCTGAACTCGCATATTTTATGCACAAATAGATCACAGTCCGCACAGCAGAGTGAAGGAAGATATCTCTACATTGTATGTTGAGGGACCAACTGACCAAATTGTTTGTTGGGAAGCGTTTTGTTTATGGACGTCGACTTTCATATTGCTCAGAACAATTCACAGTTCCAGCACAATCTGAATCAGAAGTTTTACTTGTAGTATCTATATTAGTAATCTTATTTATTATTAGTAATATCATGCAACATATCTCTCCAGTACCTGGTGAGTAAAACCAAAAACTAAACCTGGTCACGACCCAGCTCATCGTAAGGACTGAACCTGGATCTGAATACAGAGGCTCAGCTTGCGTTCAGAATCTTCCATAGGTATCCATAGGTAAACTCGGTGTACGACCACAGTGATTATGGCAAGTTAAAAGAAGTTGGCTGAGAATTGTGTATGTGTACATCATGTCTGCCTTTGTCTGTCTGTGTGTGTCTCTGTGTGTTCATTTGCGCTCTAGGAACTGTACTTCTCAACCGATTGCATGCAACTAGCTTGCTGTAGAACTCAAAATCATTTATACATTGTATGTACATTGATTTTTAGCTCCTGGGAATACTTGAAAATATATGTCGCATATCGATAGGTGGCTAACTTCAGTTTCAGATTGCGTATGCAACAGATAGTACAGTATTTATCAATACATTGTACTAGTATTGACAGAAAAATCCATCAGTTTGGAGGAGTTTTATGACATTTTTAACTTTGACAGTTCTAAAAGACAGGCGAAAGCCTCTCATAGGCACCGCTGTGGGGGAGGGGGGATGATATACCTCGCCTCAATTACGTCTAATTCATGGCTCTAGCGCAACAAATTTAAATTTGCATCTCCCTATTCTACAATATCTGATAGTGTATGAGAGCCTTCAGTCGGTATGGGAGAGGGATTCCATGAAGCCAGGTGTTGTCTCCATGGAACATATCCCGACGATAAATACAGACAGATCTTTTGGTCTATAAGGTGTACTATACTAGTGTGTGTTCTATGTTGTAGATTGTTCGTGGAGAGTGAATTGTCTTGAGCAAGGGCATGAAAGTTGACATCGATGTCAATGCTTCTCTGTACAAAGATTTTGTTCAAATTTATGTGAGTAGATGGAAATAAGCCATTGAGTTTTTTCTGTGATTTTGATGCAACATGAGCTGCATGTGAAATTTGAGATGTCTACAACATGTACAAGGATATGAAAGTATGTTACTGCCATTCATAGAACTGAAGTAAATTTAGACCCATTCAATCAATGTCTACATGTATCTTTGCAGTTGTTGAATTTTCTGCGACAGAATAAAATGCTTTGTGAGAATTCAGGCTCTTTGGTTTTTGTTGTTCTTTTTTAAACCATGTTTGTGGCTGTTGCACCAGATAAATTCTCTCCAAGATGATGGTCATCCTTTTCATGATCCTTTGTTCAGTTTGCATGATTATGCTCATCCCAGACAGTCTATTCAAGAGAGAATCCATGTGGTGATGGGCCACAAACCAACAGAGTTACATTGTGCATGATTGTTATGCAGTTGTTCAATTTTGCAATAAAAGCTGAGTCTTCACTGAGTAACATTCAGTTCTTCAGCTGAACACGACCATTGGCATTTTAGTCAAAATGTTCATAGTGTAACAATGCGCTTTTTAGTCGAGCCACAACATTGTCATGAGCTTATAAATGTTTGTTCTGTATTTATTTGACTTTTGGTTGTCCTTTTTTTGTTATGGATATACTGTAGATCTATACATCATTGTAATTTTTCTTCTCCCTTACATGACAGGTGGGTGTCTGGAAGAAGCCCTGATGGACGTGTCAAACACTATCTTCTGAAATTGGAGGACAAGGGGAGGTGACACAGTACAGAGAAAGATGGAGAGTAATGATGCAGTACCGTGCAGATCAAAGAAAATATTGGAGCTCTTTCCAGTAGATGCAGCAGGTCCAGGACATTTGTGAGCGATACAGGTGTGGCTGAATATGCTTGTGGCCAAAATTCTACCAAATATCTGATATCGACCAGATGTCCATTCCATGTGACCACTGCGAGGGAGACCAGGTGGCAGCCATTATTCCAAGCAGCAGTCTGTGGTGCTGTCGATGAGGGTGACAAAAGCTAGTGTGTCATGTATCACGATGGCTTCAACTCTACTTTGAAGTAAACAGTCAAGAAAAATGTGACATTAACAATATTGGACTGCATTACACAGGCTACCAATTATTCACTTGAGAAAGTGGTGTGTAGAATGTTATAGCCTTGTCCTACAACGTAGCCTTGTATGTAGGTCGGGGGGGGGGGGGGGGGGGAGGATGAGCAAGCAAGGCACAAAAATTACACATCGCATCACATACTTTCTTTTCGGAGGTGCAATTTTAGTAACATTTGTGCAATTTTAGTAACATTTGTGCTCTCAAACCATGCAGAACAGCAATTTGTGATTCACATCAGTAATGATACATGTATAAAAGGAAATAGAAAAAAATAACTACACATCTATGTAATGTATGGCATGGGGGACCTCAACTGTGCATGGGTTTCTTTGCCGTTTATAAGAGGAGTCCTCTGCAGTCTTTTATTACTACTTAGTACACATGTATCACTTGATTTGATGGTCAGTGTGATTCTTGATAAAACGTTGTTTGTGCACTTCTTCCCCTCCCCACTTCTCTCTCTCTCTCTCTCTCTCTCTCTCTCTCTCTAAATGCATACAGGGCTCGACATTAGCAGTGGCCCAGGCCACTAAGAAGTAATGTCGGGCCTCCAGATTTCCAAAAAAGCTGTCTTTTGGTGACCAGCTAAAATTCAAAATGCACTGTTATACAATGTACATGTATTTTTTTTTTTGGGGGGGGGGGCACCTCAACTTCAAAGATTTTGGTGGACTGAAATGGCAACCCCAGAAGAAGTTAGTGCTGAGCCCTGATATATACAGTTTGTTTTTGTTTTTTTATTTTGTACACAGGCCAGCCCTGTTATAATGAACATGGATATGAGATTTTATTACCTCCGCCAAGGGAGGAGGTTATGTTTTCGTTACCGTTGGTTTGTTTGTTTGTTCGTTAGTTAGTGATAGTTAGTTTGTCCGTGTGCAAAATAACTCAAAAAGTAGTTAACGGATTGGGATGAAACTTGCAGGAAAGGTTGAGAATGACACAAGTAACAAACGATTAACCTTTGGTAGTGATCCAAGATTTTTGGGGGAATATACACTGTATGAAGGATTTTTGATATTTTGGCAGGTAGGGTCAATGAACTTGGGAGTTCAGGCTGCGCGTATTTGAGGTTTGCATGTGCGCACTAAAGTGCGTGCTCTAGTTTCTGCTAGGGCGAGGCGCGCCGTGCAGCTGAGGGTTTATGACGTAACAAAGGCTTCTATATTGGGAAATCGGGCGGCTTTCAGCACACAATACTATAAGTACGTATGGGTGGAAATCACTGATACATACACATTGTATCTCTATGGAAGAACAAGATCAGTGGTGGAAATGAGCTGCATGCTTGGCGGAGGTCTGCGCTCTCAGAGTGCTTCTCTAGTTAAAATTTGTTTTTGTTTTTTAAACAGGCATGTCTGTTTGCATGGCATTGCTCACTCAAAAAAGCAACCTAATTTTGGAATAATTTTGAAAAACACAAAGTTTCAGTGATATGAGAAGATTTAACCAGTAAAACAGTCATAATTTCCCTCCATTGCTTTGCCTGTTATGTAAGATTAAAAAAAAAAAAAAAATAGGCATTATTCGTCATGCACACACAGAGACTTCGCAACCAGGCACACTTCATTTACATATCACACACACACACACACACACACACACACTTGAGGCAGAGAGGTTATACATGTATTTACTGTGCAGTATTTACTGTGCAGTGTATGTATGGTTAACGTCTGTAGCAATGCATAACACCATGTACAGTACTATGTGGTAATATATGCACATTTATGCTGATTGGTGGAAGCTTAAACAGTATGGATGGCAGGATGATTCTCTCTCCCAGTAATATCAAATGGTCACAACTTTACAATTAAATGTTATGCAATGCCATTGATCACTTCAGGTCCACTGCTCTTAACTTGCATAAATTCAAAATAAGTGCAATCATATGCTTGTACACCAAACACAGCTATTACAAGGTTTCATTTGACATGAATGTTGAGAATTTATTATACATGTGTCAAGGAAACAATGTACAGTCAATTGCTTTTGCAAAGATATAAGTTATGAATTCTAGGCCAAGTGTATGCACAGTTTAACATGTGACCTCGGCTAAAATGAGGTGGATACACACTGCTGTGTACCACTATAAAAAGAATGAAATCACAGAAATGTGTAATTCCTGGAAAACTGAACACAGCTTTCATATTTTGTATATTTGTTTCATATTTTATCAACTCGGGGAACAAGGAGTGAACACACTCATGCCTGTAGTTCATCACTAACACAACATGAGGATGTTGTGAATGACATTGGCTTGTACACCCTGTACATGTACTCTTGAAATGATGATACAAATGTACTAAAATGATCTCTGTTGTGATTCTGAACCAGTCCATAGTGTTCATTGTTCACAAAGCTGAATTACCACGCACCCGAGCTCATACAGACATCCCAATTTTACTTTCCACTCATTGCACACAAGAGAATTATGCTATGCAGGCTGCTACAAACCTATTTGTCTGTTCAATGCAAGGGGTTCTTGCCCAATGCCCATTCAAAAGTTGGAGAAATATTTCTTTTTAGTGCCCTAGTGTGTATAGACAACTTAATTCATGTGCTACAGATTGTAGTCAGAAGAACTGGTCATGATGGTTAAATAATGTATACCTGTTATTTCAACAGTATTGACATTTTTTTTCCTTCATGTTATTTTATGCATATCAACAGTAACATGTATTCAAGTTACATGTTTACTTGATAATGGTGATAACCAATTTGCCAGCAAATGTTTAATGTGTGCATGATTTGCTTATTCATTCATCTTTTTCAATTTGTGTTGTCTTGATTAGTGGTTATCATAGGAATTGCTTGCAAATGAGCTTGTTGACAAAACACTTATGTATGTTACTGACTGTTGATGAGATACTTCCAAAACTTTGTCAATATTTCCCACTTTTAGTTGATTTTACGATGGAAATAAAACAAAAGAATACAGGTAATACCCATATAATGACCTCATTAACGGCAGCAAAATTATCCTGTTGCATCAAAAGCAAATTACATGTACTTTATCAGGAGTTTCACCTAGAATGCAATACCAGTACAGCAAACATGTGAAAGCTGGACTTGTGATACCATAGGTATTAAAATGAAATTCTTTGAGAAAGGTTGTTGTACATACCTGAGAAGTTTTTTGAGTCATATGCTTAAATATCACAGGATTTGGATGAATAACCATGGGTTTGTGTTTTTGTCAAACCTCCAATCACAACAAATCATGACTTGGTTTTATTAAAGCAACCCATCTTACAACTGTATACAGTCAGAGAGGCCAAGTTTGCACTTCAATCTGAGTCATGTCTAAACCTCGCTACCTTCCTTTCTTTTCCTTCTATTTCTGCCGTCTTTAAGCTAGCAACTGACAATGGATACAAAAAAAGTGAGAAACAAAATACTCTGTACAGACAAGTTTTACATCATTGTTTCTAGGAGACAGATACAGACTAGATGCATTATGAATGAATTGCCCACTCCACTACAGGTGAAACACTATTTCTCTTTTTCTTTCTTCTTTTCTGCCTCTGCCTTAGCCTCTCGCTCCTCGTGCTCCTTGATAAGTTTCTGCAACTCCTCCACGGGAAGGATGCGGATGTTGGTCTTGCCGTCCTCCCTGGTCAGTGTGGCGATCTCGACTGCACAAATTCATGGGGGGATAGAGAAACAAGATTACTCCTGGGTCGTAGATAGCAGTGCAGGTTAAAATCATGGTTGACTTTTTGTCCAAATGCACACATCCATAAAGTGAAGCACAAGGCTACTCTTGGATAGTAAATTTGTGAAAATTTCATAAAACATTAAATTTTGATGAATTCTCTGTATATTTTCTTTGTATCATTCACACGCAATGTCACGAACCCACATTAGTCTTCTCATCTAGTGATAACTGCACTGAAACAAAAATTTGTAACTTTTCAGCTACTGTCAGATTTACCTCAAACTTCACTGATGTGTTCTACTGATATTGCTGCATTTACTCAATCCACATCTATATTTAGGTTTCATTCCCTTTGTAAGGTTTTTCTAGAAGTTAAGGGAATGTTTAGTCTCACTTCAAGTGAGCCAGATAAGGATGGTGTGATTTTTACTGGTGATCTGGCAAGTATTATGGTCTGGGCAGTGGCTGTGCATGCTGTGGATATTGTGGGTGCACCAAGAAGCTGGAGATAATTGAATAATTCAGATGTAATGCCAAATGCATTGGTAAATTTTTAAGGGCTGTGTGAATGCATTTGTGAGTGTATGTGAGATAGTGAATGACACTGGTAATGTTGGAATGATTCCACATTCAGAATTTGGAAACAATTTATCCTTGACTATTCACAAATCAGACCACTTAAACAAATTAAGAACCCCTCAAACTGAGCAAACTACAGAGTTAACTTTACGTTCAAAAATGATAGACAAGGATATAATCACTGATCAAGTTTCAGAGGACGTACAATCTTTATCTGAATACAATGTTGTGGGTCATGACAAGAAATGGGCTCACTTTGAAATGAAATGAGTCACTGACACCAACTGCCTCTGCTATTCAAGAGCGAGGTTTTCATTTTCATGAATTTCATGAAACAGGTGCTATTCGCAAAATAAACAATGCATGAAACTATACACTCTGATCTTGACATGAATTTGATGTGCACACGCAAATTTCTCAGTTCATTATACTGCTCCACAACTGCAATACTGTGAATTTAACCACTCGTGAAATTTTCAGAAAGTCCTGATTCCAAAAAAACAAAAACAAAATCAGACTCGCTACACTGTAAATATATGGTGGATACAGTAATTGAAACAGTTCTGACAAAGTGAATACAGTATGTTCTATTCAAATCAGTTACATCATTTACATCCACAGAAATAGCATAAATGTACATAATTAATATGTCCATGGAGTATAATGGATTCTTTACATGCTTTATAGGCCACAGATAAACCCTAATATAAAATAACACCCCCACCCATTAAAAGAAAAAAGATTTTTTTAAAATTCTTCCTTTGTACTTGTATCTTAATAACCCTGTTTCCATGATAATTCTCTTCCAATAAGCCTTTGAAAGACAGATGTATGGTCATATGAACTCACTTTTCTCGGGTGTTAGCTTGGTCATGTCCAGCGTTTTGCTGAGAACCTTGATGGCTAGTGCTAAGGCTCCAGAGAGGTTGGTGTCTCCCTCCTTGTACTCCTGCTTCAGCATTGATATAGCAGCCTGAGAAAGACAAATGGTGATGAAGACCACAATGATGGCATAAGAAAATTTCTGCCAACTGATCAAAGTCTTTGTAGAATGGACGACAGGGACAATACAACTGGGGATAAAAATCTTGTTATGAGAGAATGGCATGCACAATGTCTTGTAGAATTGCAAATCCTGTCCATTGAGGAAAAAAAACAAACAAACAGACCAGTAACTTGGCTTACCAAGGCAGTAATTTTCCAGCACACTGGCTCATCTTGGCCTGAAACATATTAACTTGTGACTTCAAAAGCATATTTTCATCTATATTTATCAGCAATATCAGAGATGAAGAGGAGATGCAAAGGTCTCGTCTGAGATACTGTAATTGTAAAGAAAATCTATCACTAACTGATGAGAACATTTGAGCATCAGAGCTTATGAAATGATTACAATCTCTCACAAGTACATTCTGCTTTTGTAATGTATACACAAATATTCCTCAAGAGCTCAATACCTCCAAGCCATCATACTTACAGCACTGTTGTTGCCTATGCAAGTTGCCTTCCAGCCACCGTAGTTTCCGCTGGGGTCACTCTGATAGAGCTGAAAGCCATAGTGTTTGTCCCAGCCCATGTAGAGAATCGATACACCGAAAGGCCTCTTACCTGGCAATGGCAAGTAAGGGGAAAGTTGGGAGAAAAATCTTCTCGGTCCTTATCTACCAACTGGTGTTTGAAGGACTAGTCTAAAATATATACATCGTCCATGCAGCCTAATTTGACAAGAAGCGTAATACTCGATCCAGCAAATCATTTAAAAAATGTTACTATGGTAATGTTTCATTGATGTGATATGCATGCATGAAAATTATAGCTCCTTAGATTACGAACAAATCATTTTAAAAAAGGATAGAATTCAATTTGATTCATAGAGGAATAAGCTGGTTGATAAACAAGAGACCCGCAGGTTTAGCGCTCACCTGAGTATCGCCAGTTCACCTTTCACGCAGTCACTAATCTAAATTATTCACAGCTCTACTAAAATTTGACCACGCATTCTCAAGTAGAAGATGAAAATGTACAATAAGGGCCCAAATTTTTTAAGATTCCTTAATTAGGGGGGGGGGGCGGATGGGGGCCCCCTGGGGCCCTCTGGGTGGGGCATGGTGCCCATTTTAATAAATTGAGATCCTGACCCCCTAGGGATGATACCTGCCAAGTTTGACGAAAATCCATCATGAGGTTTTCAGGAAGAAGATGAAAATGTACAATTCAGGCCCCCATTTGGACCTTCCCAACTCTCTCCCCCCCCCCCCCTTCCTTAATTTTGGGGGGTTTGGGCCCCCTTGGGGGCCCCCTGGGTGGGGCATGGTGCCCATTTTAACAAATTGAGTTCCTAACCCCTAGGGATGCTACCTGCCAAGTTTGATGAAAATCGGTCTTGGGGTTTTCAAGAAGAAGATAAAAATGTAAAAAGTTTATGCACGACGCACGACGGGCGACGGACGAAGGGCGATCGCAATAGCTCACTTGAGCCTTTGGCTCAGGTGAGCTAAAAATTTTACACATCATGTATACAATAATATATGCATACACACATCCAAGAGTCAAAAAGGTTGCAACCTAAAAATGTATATGTATATGTATATGTAAATCTGTGTAGCTGTCATCAAATCAAAGCAAATTTTGAGACTTTCATTAATACAAATTCAATACCAGTATATATTGTTGTTGATGTTGTTATATTCATGATTTATATCATCAGCTTTTTTTGTGTAATTTACTCATCAATATAAATAAAATCTTTATCATTCACAGCCAATAAGGGCAGTTAAACTACTGTTAAGTTTTCAGGTTTTCTGTGTGCCAGGCAGCCAGCATTTGTTTTGTTCTCTTACCTCCTGCTTGTGTGTAGAACTGTTTTATATCACACAATGAGCTAACGAGCTGTTCATTTGGGATGTTCTCCTGGTACTGGAGGAAATACCTGATGAAGCAAAAGAAAAACTTCACATTTACTTTGTCTCCCAAATCATGTGTGAAATATGATCTTAAAACTGCACAGATCACATTATACATAGATTGTAGCACCCTTATTATCTTAAGTTCTTCACCGACTTGCACACAAGCAATGAAGTAAACTGTAATATAAACTTGTCATTTGCACACAGAAGGGAACACCATGCTCTCTACAAAATAACCACAAATATCAATACTAAATCATATCTACATTGGGGGAATGAAAAAAAAAAACATATATAGGTGCAAGGGGGTGGGGTGGGGAGCGGATAAATACTTGAGGTTCCCAGTAATAAATACAGTGGACTCCTGTTATAACGAAGTCCTCAGGACCGGCGGTTTTCTTTTGTTATATCGAAATTTCATTATAACCGAACAAATAAACAATAAAAATACACAGAGTGGATAATCTTGCGGCCTGTATTTTTACTTCATTGTAACCGAAATTTCGTTATAATGGGAGTGCACTGTAATTACAATTAAACAGAGATCCTCCATTATAGGAAAAAATATGAGTATATGAAAGAAAGTCATCTTATCGACTTTCATTGAAAATATCGGGAAAAAAGATATGTCAATGAAAACTCACCTTTGACCTGCAAGTCTGAGCTCACTGGTTAGAACATTAGCATCTGATGTGATTCCAGAGACACTGCATGCCATATCACTGTAACACAAGATAATAAGCATACAGTATCAAGCTGGCAAATTATACTATGACAAAAAGCTGTGACAATCCAGCTCCCTCTATAATGCTAAAACAAATCCTCCATCATTTTTATACAATTCCAAGAAACTAATGACTTCAATGACCTTTACAGTATGCATCAGCTGCACTGTTACTGTAGCTAACCAATTTCCTCAGAAAAAGGTAAATATAACACCACAGAAGCATGACCATTCTGACACTGAAACGTCCGTACCTGTTCAGTTTGTAGATTTTGTCTGAAAAGACCACATCATCCAGCAATTTATGCGTATTCCTCCTCTCTGCCGCAAGAAGAACCCCATCTGATGCTAGGATGCCTAGAGATGTGCCAGCGTGACCTATGGCTTCCATAGCATACTCCACCTGATATAGACGTCCTGAATGTTATCGGAAGAAAATACAGAATACGGTCATCTGGAGATGTGTACAATTCTTGGTAGTGGTGGTACACATGTGTTCCAAAACTTTTTGCCACTGTAAAAAAAAAAAGCAATAAAAAAAAAAAAATCACTCTATGTAATTGCTCTGTGAAAAGTGTGACGACATTATACAGTGAATATACTCCATTCTTGATATTCGAACAATGCTCATATTGAAATACAGCAAGAAACAAGAAATACACACAAAGGGAGAGAAAGAAATCCTAAAGAAAGGAATGTACAATATATTTACCTTCAGGTGAGAAGATGGTGGTTTTTGAATCATAGCGCCGAGACTGCCGTAGGAAAACAAGAGGTGAAAGGAGCTTGTTAGAGTGCTGTCAAATAGTAGCGTAAGTAACTGTAAACGCAATCTGCGTCCCTGGTAATAGTAGTATAACGATTTTTGTCATAGCGCTATGCATTCTCACATTGTTGAAATATCATCTGCTCAACAAACATATCCCAAAGCAACTAAAAATCATGTTGTTTTTACACTTGAATCACAAAATGTATACTATAGGTAACAACATAACTACATGTATGGTAACAAATTATCACCCCAACATTTGCATTGAGTACCAAGTTAAAGAAAAAACAATGCACACATACAGTGAACAATGATTCGGTATGAACACGCTACTCTGCATATTGTCGCTGGGGTGACAAGACCTTGTATCTGCAATTTTGGTGAAAATGACTTTTTTGGATTAATGGTCAAATAATGGTTGCACTGGTTGCACAAACAAGATGTAGATAAACTCAAGGCATTGAGTTCTGCTCATCACGCAGTTATCAAAACCTACGATGAAGATGAATATGGCCCCATTACATACAACAGGGGTAAAGCAGGTGTGGCAATTATCATGAAAAACAAACTAAGAGACTGTACAATAGTGTTGGAGACTGCATCCAAAAGACTTGCTCTCCTTTTGAAACCCAGCTGTCTACAAAATGCGATAATCCTATTTAACGTGTACATGCCAACTGGTAACAGCAGTGAAGAGACATCAGAATACAATAATATCCTGGCAGAGATAAACAGGATCTTGTCAGCACATCCGCAATGAACAGGAATCATAGCGGGGGATTTCAACGCAGACCCGACTCTTGCTAAGCATGTATGGAAATCAAAGACGCACCTGCTACACTCATTTATGGAGAGAATGGCCCTAACAAGCTTAAGTAGGCACTACGACTGTGACCCAGCGTACACATATTGCAGTGACAGTGGAATCAACCGGTCACATATTATATGATCATCCTACATCGATCACAAGTACACTGTATTGAGGACTTCAAAATTTTGCCGGAAAACCCCCTGAACACATCAGACCACCTACCTATCAGAGCAACATTCAAGAGAACATATAGCAATGCACAAGAAAATAAGAGAAGGCTCCTAGCATTTGCAAACAAGGGCAGAAACTTAAACGAATCCAGGTAAAATGGAGCTCATACTCGCAGGAAGACATAGAAAACTACTACACCAGACCTCTTGAAATACTGAGTGAGAGAATGCTTGATGAAGTAATCAAAGGCAAGCAAAATGCAGAAGAATTCGAACATTCGCTTAATAAACTGTCACATGAAATGCTTACAACCAGTACCAGTAATCTGAGAACATCGTCAGGAATGAAACGGAAACATCAAAAACAAGAGTGGTCTCCCAAAGTAGATGCTGCCTACAAATCTATGAAAAAGATATATGGAGATACTGGAAGCTTGATGGCAGAAAGAAAAGTCCATCCAACAAACTGTGGATCCAGTACAAGGCATCAAAACGGACCTTCCGAAAAGCAATGAGACAGTCCAAGAGAAGCCAAGACCTGTCAATCATTAAGCAGATAGAAACAGCCAGGAAAACAGATTCCAAGCTGTTTTATAAACTTATAAAACAGGCCAGGACTCAGAGAGGGTATGAGACTGAAACCCTTATCTACAACAGCGAAAACTACTCTGGGAATGCTGTTCTTCATGGCTTTGAAGTATTTTTCGCAGACCTAGACAAAGCAGGTGACAAAAAATACCAGCAGACCATCATTGACAGTGTAAATGATATCGCCAACATGATCACTCTCACTGAAGTGCACTTCACGATGACAGAACTGGAAAAAGCTATTCACACACTGAAGAAGAATAAATCTCCAGGATTTGACAACATATTGGCTGAACACGTCATATTCGCCGGACCTTACTTCAGAAAACTTTTGCTCCACCTTCACAACTCACTTCTATCACTCGGGCACAAACCACAGTCATTCCTCATGGGTATCATTATTCCTATACACAAAGGAAAAGGGAAATCAACTGAAGACCCAGGTAATTACAGAGGGATTACTCTATCGACTACCTTCTGCAAAATTGTTGAGCTGCTCCTGAAGCCTGATGTTATAGAGTGTCTGAAGGAATATGATGTCCCTGACGAACTGCAACACGGATTCCAAGAGGAACACTCATGCTCACTCACTGCAATTTCAATGAACTTCATCATAGAAAGCAACACCAAATGCAGAAATACCACTTACGCTGCCTTTCTGGATGCAGCAAAAGCTTTCGACACTGTGTGGCATGTTGGGTTAATGTACAAACTCTATCACCTTGGAGTGACAGGAATGATGTGGTTTCTCCTCTTCAAAATGTTCAGTGGGTGAAGGAGTGCTGTGTATTGAAATAACAGGATCAGCAACTGGTTTCCAGTGGAACAAGGAGTAAGGCAAGGTGGCATACTTTCTCCACTTCTCTACCTCGTGTACGTTGATGGCCTTATAAAGAAACTACGGGCCAGCGGAGATGGATGCTGCTTTCAAGGACGTTATTCTGGCACTCTGGTACTTGCAGATGATGTTGTCCTGTTATCCAACTCACCACAAGAGCTAAACCAAATGCTACATTTTGTGCATTCGTATGCATCCCACTGGCACTATTCAATAAATCCATCCAAGAGTGCCGTATTAATCTTCAACAATAGTGCAGCAGGATTATCCACAACAGTTATGCCACCATGGAGATACGGAACAGAAACCATACCAGAGAAAGATAGTCACCCCCACCTTGGTATACAAAGAGCTCCTACCCGACTCAGCAACCGATGCCATAATATCATGCAGACAGGAAGCAAGACCCTCTGCAGCCTCACTAGAGCAGGTGCAAGGAGGAAAGGCCTATCCCCAGCCATATTAGTGGCACTATGGGAAACCTTCTGTGTTCCACGGATGCTTTACGGGGCAGAGATCTTGAATCTCCAGGAAGGAGAAAAATCATCACTCGACAGATACCAGAATCAGGTCTTTAAAAATCTTCTAGGACTTCCATTGACTACCTGCTCTGCAGCAATCTACCTTATAACAGGTCTTACTCCCCTCTCTACATCAATGGATCTGCTACACCTGAGGCTACTAGGCAAGATCATCTCACTGCCATCAGCAAGACTGGAATCCAGGCTCTTCTACCACACCCTCTGTCAGCATCCACACTCTCCCACTCTCAGCAAATATCAAATCATCCTGAAAAAATACCAGCTACCTGATCTGTCAGAATGCCTCACTGTAATCACTAGCTACCAAGCATGGAAAAGGATGATAACCAAACCTGCAGTAGAATACACAAGAAAATCTGCCCTCCAAGAAACTGAAGAACGGTCCACGCTTCACCTCTTCAGAGGAGTCAGTTTAGCACATCTACAACATGTGTTTCCTTCAATACTCGAACCATCACACCTCAGGAAAGCTGTCGCAATAAAAGCACAACTCCTTACAGAGACCTACCTCACCAATGCACGACAGGCTAAAATCAAGAAACTTGGGCAAGACCCCAGCTGCCCTGCATGTGGCACATCTACAGAAACGGTTACTCACTTTATTGGAGAGTGTCTTGTATACAACGAACACAGAGAGACATTACTATCCAAACTTCCAGCATCAGTACGAGCCCACTTGAATGAACTTCAACCTGCACAGCAAGGCACTGCTATCACCAGGGCAATACTACTGGGAATTATTGGACACACCAAAATAGAAGTCCCCGATTTTCATACTGTCACTCTACAGTTTCTAGTCGACATACATCACAAGCAACTTCATTACAATCTATAGTCACTGTCATATATAACCTATAGTTGTCTTGCTCAAGCCTCATCAATTGTGTGCATGCATCCTATCCTATCTCCATTACTTTTAATCAGTACTGTTTGTATCTTTATACTAATTGTGGCAATCCTACAAAACCTGTAACAGGAACTACCTGACTACAGTTCTCCAAGAGGAGGAAGTCAACAAGAAGAAGAAGATGTCCTGTCCAAATCCCAACTGTCTTACTCCAAAAATGAAGCCACCACAGCATATCAAAAAAAATGGCTATCCCATTCGCCCCTGTGCTGTGGTTGCCATGTCTTTTGGCTCTCCTGAACATTTGACATTTTGCAGATACGAGGTCTTCTTGTCGCCCTAGCAGCGATATGCATTACCAACATGTGTGTGCCTGGCGGAGGCACACATTCTGCTGAAATTAGCCAGCAAATGTGATGTACAGTCAGGGTATGCTGGCTTGAAGTAATGCTTCTGCTAGCTTTTGCTAGAAACTTGAGTCTTGACTTACGATTAAACGCCAACGTCTCAAGTAAATTTTATCCCCCACGACTTTGCATTTGACAAGAATCAAACACAATCACAATGATGTGTTTGATATTTGTGTTTGGAATCAAACACAAACCAATTCAGCAACGGACTTGCATCTACTGATCTAGTAAAAAGCAAGTTTGGCAAAGTGAACAATCATCATATCACTCATGGTCATATCCGTCATTAGCTACACACAGCCGCTGTAGAGACAGCGGCTGCACCTCTATTCCTTCGCAGACGTTGTCATTTTTCAGTGTGGTTGTGCGACTCCTTCATGAATATCTTTATTAATCGTGGAAAACTAAAATACAAGGAATTATCGTAATCTATGATAATCATTCAATAATCGGTATGCGATTTTTTGTTTAATTACGTCAAAAACTCACCGAAATCTGTGGCTGAAATCAGGTCTGTAAACGTCCTTATTGCTTCACTCCTCATCTGCGTGTTGAATGGCATTCACTCTCGTATACTACAACGTACAACGTAGGTAGTCGGAGAGGCGCCCTCTAGCTCTCCGACTACAGTGTACCTACGTTGTACGTTGTAGTATACGAGAGTGAATGCCATTCAAATAACACGCAGATGAGGAGTGAAGCAATAAGGACGTTTACAGACCTGATTTCAGCCACAGATTTCGGTGAGTTTTTGACGTAATTAAACAAAAAATCGCATACCGATTATTGAATGATTATCATAGATTACGATAATTCCTTGTATTTTAGTTTTCCATGATTAATAAAGATATTCATGAAGGAGTTGCACAACCACACTGAAAAATGACAAGTCTGCGAAGGAATACAAAGTGCAGCCGCGTCGCTTCGCGACAGCGGCTGCGTGTAGTTAATCCATCATGTGAGTCAACACAATTAAATTTAAAGTTTAGCTATTAAATTAGATCTAACATTGTTACTACAGACCACAGTGCGTCAGTGTGTGCGTAGCCCGCCCCTAACCCCTCTGCTGGGCTAGACTGCCAAATATTCAAACAATATATCTTTTTTTTTTTTTTTTGACACATTAAATTACGGGAAGTAACAACAACGTCTCTTTCATTCAATATCGTCCAAACCAGTAAATTACCCCGGCATTGTAGCTGTATAAATAATAACATGAAACGCTTTGATGCTATTAACTTTACATCAGTAATACACTTGCTACATCGCGCAAAAATACAAAATAAATGAATGTGTGGGACTATCATACAATGACTCACAATCCCGAATACGAACATGAACTCATATATGCGGTACCTGGTACTGGGTTATTCTTTAAAAAGCTTGACAAGAATATAATACACTGCATTCGAAATGTTGATGGCAAAAAATGCAAATAATTTCTGAGGAGAATTTTAGTCTAAAACATACCATTTTGCTGGAAGTTCAGTCGTGAGACGGCACACTTTTTCGCTGAGCAACGATGAATTTCCCAAAGCAAACGCAGAGGGCTCATGAGCACTGTTGCATGCCATGAGTTCGGTGGCCATGTCATCATCGTCGTCATCGATTATTCAGTGTGGAGCAGGGAGGTGATCTCCCAGGCCTGAGACCCGTTTCATAAAGAGTTACGATTAATCTTACTCTCGATTTATTGAGCGTAACCAAGCCAATCGAGCGTAAGATCAGTAATGATCGTAAGTCTGTTTCATAAAGATACTTATGCTTGATTTAAAGCACATATTTAATAGCAGATTGAGCGTAAAATTTTTGGAATCGCATCATCGTAAGATCAATCGTACGATCAATCTTTATGAAACAGGCCCACATTTTTTGTTTTCTTTTTAACATAGCTATTACTCAAATACTGAATAATCAGTGTTTATTTAAGTCGATGAAGGCAATTTGTCAATCTGTTACTATAAATGTGTTCTAGTTCTAGCTACTTTTCTCTGATTTATTGCAGCTTTCACTGCATAATGGTCAGTGCAGTATTATGCTCTGTTTGTTTGTATGACCGGTATTCTGTTCAAGTTACCAACAAAATAAACTTGAATCATGCAATTATCATACACTACTAATTACTCCTGTAAGTATCACCTCGATTTGTCTTTTGGGGTTTGTTGTTGTTGTTGTTGTTGTTGGGTTTTTTTACACTTTTGCAGACCTATCAAGTCTCACGCATCAGCACACACACCTGACAATCTCTCCCTCTCTCTCTCTCTCTTTTACAAGTAGCCTCACAAACCAAAATATGAACAGCCAACCACCAAAAAAATAGTAACATTTTGTGACTTTTTTTTTTTTAATGAAGTCAAAGTATTACAATAAGTGTTCACCAGAATGTACGATTCACAGCCTTTAAGCTCCTTTCCAGAGTTTCACAGTTTTAAGCTCCTTTCCGGGCGACTCGGGAATACCCCACCTCCCTTTACCCTCCCCCTCTTGGTAACTTCGTGATCGGGGTAATCTCTCTCGAGCGGCGCAGCAAAGGCAACGCAATAATCTCACGCCTGTAGTATCATGGTTGCTCTCTGACTTTGGCATTTCTGCTTCTGCTTTTATCTGCAAACAAGAGTTAGGTGAGGATGATAAATCAAGATTAAATATTTCAAACGTGTTCTGCGCATCAAGAAGAAGAACGTAATAGGCTTGAAATAGAGTAAACACTAACACAGTAAACAAATAATTCATAATGACTTATGTGATCTAGTCGCAGATAGGCCTACATCTCTTGTAGATTTTGTGAACAATGATAAAAAAAAAATGAAATCTGAATACATCGAGCAAACAGAAAGGCTACCCAGAACTTATGTTTGCAGCCCCTTACAGCAAATAAATTAAGTTCTCGGCGGTTCGAAGTGGCTCAGAAGAAAGGAGGAAAGAGTAACTCAGTGTATAGACCTATATGATTGCTCATAGGAAACGGATGAAAAGGGGGAAAATCATCGAACTTTGAATATTCACATAAAGGTGTTCTGTGCTTTTCTTTCATGGTCTGACATGAAATGTTAATATGAACATTGTTTGTGGATTGATTTGTTTTGCATTTCCCAGTAGGACTATAACCACAAATATGTCACAATCCTGTTAAATAAAATGGAACAACGTCACGGCATGTTTTGTTACCGCTTGAATAACTGTATGGTCATTGTATTTCCTTCCTTTGTTTCACATTAAAGTGCCTGTTGTGTTGTGAATTTGTATTACTTTGTGCATATTATTCTGGTTGGTCCTATTGTTATGATTATGCCATGCCTTATGATGATATATATTAAATACCAGTAAATAATAAAAAAAAAAAAATCCAGTTGAATTGATTTAACTCAAATCAAATCAAATTTTTTAACTTTTTCTATGTACAATACCATCAATGTTTCCAAGTAGGCTGCCTACGAAATGTTGGGCAGTATCAATGGCCTTAAAGGGACCGTATAGTTTTGGTTGAGATCTAACTTCAGGTTTCTAACATTTTTCGGGTGAGATAATGGGAAACTACTTTTGAAATATGAAAGAGCATGTAATTCCAAGAGGAATTCAACGTTTATTTGATGAAAATTGGTTTTAATAACAATGATAATAATAATATGTTTTGAATTGAAAATAATAGGTTTGGAAATTGGTTTTGAAATGGCTGAGATATGCAAACAGAGCGATCCGAATAAAAGGTGGGACCCACCTTTTATTATGATCGCTTTGTTTTACTTTGTTTTTGGATGTCTCAGCCATTCCAAAACCGAATTTTATCAAACAAACTTTGAATTCCTCATGAATGATATGCTCTGTACTGTTTCATAAGTGGTTTCTTGGTATCTCCTAAAAAGTTAAAAGCACAATCCTCATCTCCACCATGTGCCATTCCTTTAAGGCCCCTCATGCACCCTAGAGTCTTTGTTGTAGGTTATTACGAATGACAAAGCAAACTTCTTACACGCATAGGAGTCTACAATCATAAAAATGTATTACAATTTGAGTTCTGTCTGACGAAGATAAAATAAGCAATCAATCACATCATTTTAACATAGGCCTAATGTGATTTTGATGATGATGATGATGATGATAATAATAATAATAACAATGATAATAATAATAGGGGGCCTAATGATAGGCAATAATAATAATGATGTGATCATTATTATCATGTTGATTATCATGATTATCATTCTATCATTATTAGACCTATTATCATTAGTAATAGGGCCTATTGTATTGTAATTAAGCCTATCATTATCATAAGCATTATCATCATAGAGGCCTAAACCGAGTCGTTGTCATTATCATTTTTATCAATTTATGATATAGGGCCTATTGATAATTTTAATGGCCGTAACAACACTAACGGTGATACAGTTGTGGCATACTAGTACACAACTAAGGGAGCCTATAATGCCAAAAAGGGTCCTTCCTTTCTCCTTTGCATGTGCAGCGCATGAATCACTTTTTTTTCCCTTTTCTGAATCTTTTTTCTTTTCTGAATCTTTTTTTTTTTCTGAATCATTTTTTTTTCTTTCCAGTAGAAACGGTGAACCAACCAACCAACCAGACAAACAAACAAACAAACAAGCAAACAAACAGACAAAAAACAAAAAACAAAAACAAAACAAAACAATGAAAGCCGAGCATACACAAAACAGAGCCCTGTCGTTTGTATGGTCGGGGGGGGGGGGGGGGATCTCTGTGTGTAATATCCTCTCACATCCTCTGCATGTTAAAGGGTGTGTACAGTTCTGGTCGAGGTGAGGATTTAGCATTTAACATTTTGCGAGATATATTAGAAACCACTCTATGAGATGTCAAAGAGCATGCAATTCTATAAGGGATATCAAAAGTTTATTTGATGAATTGGTTTTGAAACGGCCGAGATATCTAAAAACAAGGTGAAACAAAGAGATAGTAATAAAAGGCGTGGCCTGTCGCCTTTTATTATTATCATCACTTTTTTTGATATCTCAGCCATTTGAAAACCAATTTCATCAAATAAACGTTGGATCAAATCCTTCTTAAAATTACATGCTCTTTCATATTTCATAAGAGGTTTCTCATTTATCTCACTTAGGAAGGTTCAAAACATGAATCCCCACCTCAACTAGTACTGTACAGTCCCTTTAAGATATTATAGCAGTTCAAGATATTCCTAAGAATATAAATTCACTCGCAGCATATCGTTGTATGATTATTATTCAGTCTTTTGTCAGGTTAGAAATAAAGATAAAGAAAGTTTGAACTTTGAACTTTGAAAAACGGGCACACAGGTACAGGTATGTACTGGGTATTACTCGTGCTGTATCGCTTGTATACCGCAGCTAGCATGCAGCATACGCATCGCAATGCACGTAAAACTTCTGGGAACAGGGGAAGCATGGGGAGTGCTGATTAACGTGAATTGAAGTAAGAATACATAAATATGACACTTAGGCGTATTCCTGGAGCGACAGAGGAAGAAACATCTTCCAAAGCTCAAGAGGACTCAATTAGTACTGCTCAAGACCAAATAATGGCAGCAGTCCGGATGGCTACACCTAATCAGCAGCAGAACGGCAAGTTTTATGTTTGGTCCCATACACAGGATTTGGTGTTTTATTTGGCAGACGCAGACGTCAGTACGCGTTCATAATGCTGATTACTGGGTCTAGAACCTACATGTCTTTTAACTATACACAGTCCAGTCGCTGTATAGCGACAGCACAGCAGAGAGGCACTTGCTGATGAGCTGGCCTTGGCCTTCTTCGCAATGGAATTAATATAATGATTCCAGCTGAATTCCGATGACAGACAGACCTTGGGATATTTTTCACTCAGACAATGTGTCTGGTCTGTTGAGAGTGTGGATGTGGATTGAATGATTTTAGATGATGGGATTCTTCTTACTTGGGGGGGGGGGGGGGGGGCAAACAAAAGTACATGTGGAAAACTTTGTTTATCAATGTTGGCAAAACTTTCCTGGTAGGTTTCCTGGTTGGTTTGTTTTATTCAGCAGAGTTATATTCAAGGAGGCGAATTTTTCACTGTGGATATTTCATGGAGTGTATGGGTAGTTTCCCAGTAGAGCTGCCTACCAATAACATGCATGAACATTTGTTTTGTTTGTTTTGTTTTTGCTGTCCATATATAAATTGACTAACCACACTGACTTGTTTAATTTTTTTCCTGTTTCATTTAAACAGAAAATATTCAGCGATTTGCTGGCTTTGGGATTGGGCTTGCAAGTCTTCTGACGGAAAACATCCTGTCGCATCCATTCATCGTCTTCAGAAGACAGTGTCAGGTAATGCTTATTTGCATCAAAATAATCAAATGCTTGTCTTTGATTCCCATGAGTAGAATTATTGGAAAGGCTCAACCAAGTGCCAGTGTAGTAAAGGATTAATGCATTAACCCCCCCCCCCCCAAAAAAAAAGGATGTGTGTGAAAGCGAAAGGTGCAATGACTGTAATCTAACAAGGATTATATCATGGACTTGAGATAAGTTCTAAAATGTAGACATGGTCAGTTTTCCAAGCTATTCAATTAGACATAAACCAGAATAACCTATCATTACATACATTTATGCTCTTTATGATGATGATGATAATTATAATAATAATAATAATAATAATAATAATAATAATAATAATAATAATAATAATAATGATAATAATATATCAATTCATAAAGCGCAAAACCTATAGACATATAATCTTCTATGCTGCAAAAGCTTCTGATGTGCTTGATGATAATGAACAGTTAAATGAAAAAAAATGTGTTTTGAGTCGTGATTTGAAAACTGCTCCAGTTGGGGATTTCCGGACCTCCAATGGTAAGTCATTCCAGAGTTCGGGAGCTGCACAGGCAAATGCTCTGTCTCCCAATCTTTCCCACGATTGTGTCATATTATAGGAAATTACATCTATCAAGGATGTGTGAATGCAGAGAATATGTACTGCATAACAAGAACTTATGTGTATACTACTGTTTTGTCTGCCAATAAAGCTGTTGAGAGGTAATCCACTTCTTTTTTTAAGTGAAATGATTTGTATAAACAATAACATGATTACTGTAATATTGCAGAAAGCAGAGAGATACTGATGTTTAACAAACCTTATCAGTATTCGACCAGTATTAATGACAATACTGTTGTTCATTTGCTTTCTAAACTGATATGCATGGCCTCATTCAGAACATTGTACAGTGTATGTAATTTTCATACAAGTATGTGTGTATTGCGTCTCCTTTAGGGATGATGCACATTCACAATAATTGACATGATGCTTTTTCCCATTTTACCGTTAACAGGTGAATCACCATGCACACCGGTATCACATTCACCCATTCTCTGTTATACCAGTCATCGTCACATTACAGAGACAACATGTAAGCCGTTCGATTACATCACTGCTTAAATCGTTGCATAGAATAGAATAGAATAAGCTTCCCATGATGTGCTCTATGGATCTGGAACAAAATGTAGTTATTTCATGAAGTTACTATCTAACAAAGTACTGGTATGTTAATTGTTGTTGGCAGAAGCCGAAATTCAAGACATTGTTAGCTTGCTCATTGTATGAATATGTTTGTTATTCATGTATACAGTATACATGTACCTGTAGGTATTCATAATTAAGATGCAGTAATTTGGTAGTGCTGGTTTATAGACAAAAATACAAAGTGTACCCCAAAGAATATGGTCATATTTGCTGCCCCCACCTTTCTTTCTCTGTCTTTCTATCATAGCCTTGGAGATATTGGTTTTCATTTGCTTACCTCCCATTCATGTTGACATGATTCCATATACATGTATTTGTATATCTTTTTATAGGGCTTTTTCACCATGTGGAAAGGGATTGGAAGTGCATTCATGGTGCAGGGAATAGGTCTTGGCAGTGAATCTCTCATCAGCGAGTTTACACCATTTCCAAGGTAAGTGGTTCACTTTTACAAACGAGGAGGTCCTACACATTGCTTTTGTTCAGTTTGTGTATGCCTAAAGTTGTGTCAATCTACCCCACACAATCCTGCTTGTATATTCTGACTGAAAACTAGAATACATTAATGTCTTGTAATAATATGAACTTGTGAAATTGATATGTCGCTATAGGTAATAGTGTGTGCTCATTACTTGATTGAATTTGTTAATGCGTCTGAAATGATTGTTAAGTTCATGTCATTGGATTGTCATGGAATACTTGTACCGGATTCTTGAGTTAAGTAGGATATACTATTCTGTCCTAGAAAAACCAAACAAACCAAAACATGAAGTACTCTGTTTACAGGGAGAGGTTCACACACAAATTGGCAAGAAATCAAGTTTTTATCATTCTTTGCTGATTTTATATTCTGTGTCCTGTGATGTATTCATGCTTTAGCTTCTCCAGACAGCTGCAATTTACAAGTGAATAGTGCAATGTCAACCTTTCAGAGGAAAATTAATGCATTTTAACTTGACAACTCCTGACTCACAAACAAAGTGAGGTGTCAGAACTGAAACCTCTCTCATGCCACATGATTGTTTCACTGCAGGGAGGTGCATTCGTACAGTACGATCAAGCAGTTCATGGGTCACGTCACCCTCAAGATGGCCAGTATCGCCATAACGACGCCATTCCTGGCAGCCAGTCTCGTGGAATCAGTCCAGGTTTGGGGGAAAAATTTGTCTTTGTTCTTGACCACTGATAACCCATTTCTCTTCACATACATTCAGAGTTAAGCCCTGTGAATCTCCGCTGTAGAAAACAGATGTTAACAAATGAACAAGCTCATTATAGGCAAATGTTTGTTCCTATAAAATATAGAAAAGGTACCATGTGGTATGAATGTATGCAGGTAACATTACTTGATCAAACTGCACATAGAATTGAGAATGGGAAGCCATTTTTTCTTTTTTTCGTTCTTCTTTCAGAGCAAACGATTACAAATGCAGCATAGTGTAATTTGCATCCAAGACAGAAATTGGAAATATAAGTGCTAATGCTGAGATGTAATGGGTATGGGTGGGACCTTTCATTAGCACAAAGTTTTAGGAGTTTTGTGATGTCAAGGTGGAGGAAGGCAAGACAATATCCTATTTTTATGTGGTTGGACTTGCACATTTCAAATTGAAATAGCTTTGTGTGCACTTTAACAACAAAATCATAGCTCAAGGTTTGAACACATAGGCCATGAAAGATGTGGTTTCATGTGATTCTTACCAAGTTAATTGATTCATATTGATGCAGTTTCTGTCAGTGTTTACCCACCTAATGGAAATAAAAAGAAAGATATTCTAATTCCTTGTCATCTAAGGGAGTCATTATGTGCCATAGTGTGATGAACCATTGCACTGATTTTGGTGCCAATGGTTTCGACCTGTTACGTTATTTAATAGTTCATTTACCATATATTTTGTATATATTTATAAATATGTATACATACACATATGTATATATTTTCAAAATCAACATTTTGATGCAAGTTATATTCTTTGATCTGTGTGTTCCCCCCCAACCTTTAGAGTGACATAGCAAGTGATAGACCAGGTGTGTTTGACTGCATCAAGGAAGGATTTTGTCGTCTTGTTGGGTGGGGCTCTTCGTCCACCACTCGTCTCCTCCCCATCTACACCCTCCTCTTCCCCACCGTCTTGCATGGCATCCTGAAATACTTTATCACATCCACCGTGCAATTCATCGTCCTAGCCATCCATCGCCAGAAGCTGAGGGACGCCGGGCGGGACCGCCTGGATGCCCCGGCTACCCCTGGCACAATGAAGGAGGCCTACTTCCCGGAGCTGGTGGCAACGTTCGCTGGGAACCTCACGGCGGATGTCATCCTATATCCCTTGGAGACCATTATCGTGAAGCTGCACATCCAAGGCACCAGAACTATCATTGACAATACTGACAACGGCACGGGGGTGGTACCCATCAGCACGCAGTTTGAAGGGGTGTCCGACTGCCTGAGGGGGATCCTCGAGGAAGAAGGGGTGGCCGGGCTGTTCAAAGGATTTGGGGCCCTCGTTGTGCAGTATCTCATGTATGCTGCCGTCCTGAAACTGACGCACTTTGTCTACCAGAAACTGATGGAAGACTTTGTGCAGCGAGAGCACAGGTCGTGATGTTTGAAATCTTGCCTTCAGAATGGACCACATGGAAGCTTCTCAAAACGCCAGTGCTTTCTGACTCGTAGACTCCTTTGCTGGAATCTGACAACAGATGTGCAAAGCAATGAACGCACAGTATACATCACTGGAAAAGCCTGTCTCCCTGGTTTTGTAATCATTGGAGGGTGCATGGATGAGATCTTGTATTTAATTGAACCATAAAAGAGATATATACAATGTAATCAAAGATTTCTCTAGTAACTGATATGTTTTGTATGACTCTCCCTGGAATGATGACAATAGTAGTTTTCTTCTTTATTGTACTCTGTACAACAGGACAAGATGCTGATATCAAACAACTAACTTTGTATCAATTTTGCATGGCATACATATGCATAGAAAGATGACTTGACTCTGATGCAATCTACTGTTACCTTAAAATCATAGGCATATTTCAGAAAACAATTGGTTTATTAGCAACACTGTAATGCGTTAGCACTTGCCAGATGGTATTTGTAGTCCGAGAGAGAGGTGTTTGCTCTATCCTGCTTTAAATCCAATATTGGCATCTGTACCAGCAAGCAACTGGCATGCATCATATAGTATGAGAAGGATACAAGTGTTGTTTTTTTTTTCTGTTTGTTTGTTTAATTTTTTCTTCTTCTTCTTCTTCTGGTTAAGTCTGCCTCCTTCAATAGCCTGAAGATTCTTGCAGACTGGTGCTATTTACATTATAATACAATTTATTTTTTTTTTTCTTGCAGCTTGTTCAAGATAAAGATAGGATGAACATTCAATATTTTGTGAGCTATCCTGGCAAAAGGCACAGTTCAATGTGAGAAATAGAGATGAATTTGGTGCGCATGAGAGACCATTGGCCAACGCGAACCTCTCTCCCGAGACCTTCTGCCAAATGACATATCCATGTCATTCATGTTAGGAGGCTGGGCTTGTCTCTGTCTTTGTGCATTCATCAGAGATCCTGCCTCCCCCCCCCCCCCCCTCCATTGGGGTTGTTTGCGGTTTTAACCTATAGCTGTGACAAGTCTTTAGGCAGGGTGGAGTTGTGTCAAAATGCCGTGATGATTACCTCTTGGAAACACGACTGGAGAATTTCCTCCTGGTCTGTGCATGCAGTGACAATTATCTTGTAGCTTTTAACAGGTGAATCATGTCAAATTGTTTGTATCAAGCATTTTTCTCTTCATACAAATACTGAAGTATTACTTCTGTGTAGTTTTTCTCTCTGCATGAGATCTGAACTGTGTTTGCCAAGGTGTGAATGTACAGTATTGATGACCATGTGCCATGCCATGTTACAGCCCCAGGAATTGATGATGACTGTCATGTGCAATCTACTGGCTTTGAAAGGTTTACCAAAGTTTCTAATGCTCCTTGTAAAATCTTTTTTCAGTAGTCTGGCTAGTTGTAATTTTAAAAAGAAATCAAGAAAAGATTATACAGACATAAATAGATTAATAGCACTCTGTGTTCTTCTTCTTTCCCCTTCCTCCAAAGGCATTAAATGATCCAAAAACTCCAACAAATCTAGATCTAACAAAACAACTGTATTCACAGAATTTCATCTTCTAATTTCTTATCAATGTCCAGTGTAACTTTTATGGAAAGCATATATTCCAGGGCAGAGATTGGCAGGACCCCACGGGCAAATTATTGACATTGACATACTGATACATTGATTTTAGTATAATATGGCAATGATATCAAGAGTAAGGATTGTTTATAGGGCACTTTTTAATGCTCTTGTCACAATTAGACTCGAGCTGTAAGATGGCAAGACTTGATATCCTCAAATGTATCTTCAGTCATTTGACAACAACCAGCAAAAGTTACAAAACACAAATGAATGAGACATGCATTTTTTTTTTCACTCTCCATTATACATGTTGCATCAGGGTCCCACATACACATATGTACCTATAATTATGTAAAGGTTTTTGAAAGGTGAAAAAATATACTTCGGTGTGTAATGCATGTGCATTAAATTATATTTTAAAAAATATGCTACATAAAGTACCATAACAGCAGCAGCTACTATGGGCCAATGTAATGGAGGTTATGTGTTAGTAGATATTTGTAATTGCATTTATAGATAGGCCAATATAAGCTCTAAAAGTCAACATCTCAAGCAGGTGTACAGTCATCTTCGTATCTCATACTAGATGGTTTTATGTGCACACTGTGTCAGTGACCTCCTCAGGTACATGCTCCTTAACTCTTTTATGTGCCATGGTGTAAAGCCCCTGTGTGCCACATTATTCTCAGACCAAAACATGGTCATGCTTTTGGAAACATTTTGTTTTTCAAATCCATGTAAATTTTATAGATTTTTGTTACCCTGAACATGTAATGGCAAGCGAAGTTGTAGAGAAAATGGCAAACTTTGCTTTGATGTAAATTGTGTGACAAAAAAATGACCAGTAGCTACATTATTGACTTCTGTGCACAAAACAGGGACAGAAACTTACTCGAAAAATCCAGTAGGGAACACCGCTTCACAGTCAATCATCATGTAAAATGCAAGCTACATTTGGCAGGAATGGAATCGCGAGAAATGCTCTAAATTGTACAGTTGCATTTGGTGATTTATCAATCGGTCTGGGCGGGTTTGTGCTTTTGAGCAGAATATGCGAACTTGGCACGCTGTCAACTGAGTCGAGCGTGTGAACGTGGCACATAAAGAGATAATACATGCTGTTGGCATGGGTTTTATGAGAGAAAGCATCTCTGACGTGGCGAGCAAATTCTGACATTTACCTGCCCCAATTTTCACATGTGTAAAGCCCTGCTTGTTAATCATCATTTACTTAAGGCATGACATAGCATGATTTCCTGTGTTCATCTATTGGTTTTAAATCTATATGTTTGACTTTTTTTTCCCAATGCTTTTGCTGTGATGTTTATGGCAGTATGATTTACAGTACGGGAGGTATTTCATGCGGATATTTCCCAATAACATGGCATTACACAAATCTGTCATAATCTTTGCCAGTATTTTCCCGCACCATCAGGGTTTTCCTGTGTGAGCATACCATAAATCAATGGATTCAAGTCAGCAATAAAAACATACCCGTTGAGATCATTACAGATGAGTTTGCTCATATTGAAGAAGAAGAAAAAAATATATGCATAGATTGTAAATTCAACTGTGAAGTGACTGATGTTGAACTAGAGTTACTCTTGTCATTGGGATTGTAACCAGCTATCCCATAATCTGTGATGAAACAGTGCCATCCAACCTGATACTTTTATAAAGCTTTGAGTAATTTCTTGTACACACATAAATATGCAAGAGACCTGTATGTGATTGCTTTTTAGAGTATGCTTTTGAAAGTAATCTTTGTGTTCAAATGATATCAGTTTTCTTCATTGCTGAAATTCTGTCATGTGCCAGCTTGTGTTCATAAATTTACAAGTGGGTATTGTTTGTCTTTGAAGTTGAAAACCTTATTGAATAGCAAGACTATCCCACCCCTGGTAGCAATTATCAAATACTATTGATGGGAAAATTAGGCCTAAAATCAGCAGTTATCAGAAAGACTGACTAGCACGTTGTACTGAACACCTGCTGAAATCGGTGATAAGAACTTGTTTCACAATATGAGTGAAAAGGTAAAGGATTTTCAACAAATTTCAAACTTTTAGGCATACACATATTTCAAGAGTAGGGCACATACTTCAAGAAATAAAAAGGAGTAGTTTGTGATGCTAGTAAAAGGTGACAATATCTTTGACTACAGATGAAGATATGGAAAGGGATCTACAATCGCTTGTGTAATAGTCATTTTTCTGTGGAAATGGCTACAATATTTTGCATGTACAGTTGAACCTCTCTTATCCGGCCTCCCTTTATCCGGATCTCTCTATTATATGGACGCAATCTCGCCATGATTTTTTTTTTTTAATAATTACGGGAGGAAAGGGGGATTCCCAACTCATTGAAAACTCCTACACAAACACACATGAATTATATATTACTTCCAACATTAACATACACCTCTATTTTGGGGTCTGTTACTGAGTGTAACAATGAAAAGGTTGCAGTATACACATTACTACATGTGGTACTACAATGGGCTACATCAGTACATGTGTATGTACATGTATAAAGCATTGAGTCTCCCGTATCCGGCCAAATCCCTTATCCGGATGAGCCCTGGTCCCGACTTGTCCGGATACGAGAGGTTCAACTGTAATTACTCTTTAACCACAAAGTATTAGGCCATGATTTTTCTACTCCATCCCATAGGCCTATGCTAGGCTTGTTATGGTATCGTGCAGACTTTGCCAAAGTAAATGTAGCTCTAGTGTAAAATGTCAGCAGAAATAATGTAACACTTTTTGAATGTGTGATTGGAAGCGCTGGGAAATGTTTGCCAGTGCTTACTTGTAGATTACACAGCACTGTGTGCAGCTGTCATTGTTATTGTCAAGGAATTCATGCTCACATCGCAGTGTATGTTTTTGAAGAAGTCTTTGTTGAGATTAAAGCAAATTTGGGCCTTAAATATCTCAGGAAACTGACACATGCACGTACAGTGAATTTGTAAGGTAAGGTGCAACCCAAATAAATGTAGCACATGGAAATTTGTGTCTCCCCTAAACCAAAAGTCATTGCTGGAGGGGGTTACACAGTGGCTGTATAATTCCACAAGCTCCGAGAAAATCACCCAATGCATGTTTCTATCACCTGTGGATTCTTCCAGTAGTCAATAATAATACTAATATTCTGGGAAGGGGTTGTCCAGTTTCATAGTTGGATTATTAAAGGTCATAATATATACACACGGATGTTGTGATCTCCCTCCTATTGTACTTCCATCGTGTGCTTGTAGTGCTGTGCAGTAGTGTGCCTATTGTTTGCATGTTGATGTTTAGTGGATGTCTGAGAAGTCAATTTGAGACCCAAGAATCCATCTCATACTTGAATACAGACAGATGGACACACATCCCAAGAGTTATAAACATGTGTGTGTGTGTATACATACATATATATATATATATATATATATATATATATATATATATATATATATATATATATATATATATATATATATATATAGATAGATATATATATATATATATTTTTTTTTTTTTTTTTTTTGGGGGGGGGGAGACATACGGTGTATATATATATATATATATATATATATATATATATATATATATATATACCGTATGTCCCCCCCCCAAAAAAAAAAGAAAAAAAAAAGAAAAAAGAATACAACAGTACCCTCCGCAACGATACCTTTAAAAATAGTGAATCAATCCAAATGCAATTTCAGGGTACGAAACTATAACTCACTTGACCCATTCAATTTGCTTCAGTGGTCAGAGAAATGAGGAATTTTGTAAATCTTGTAGGGAATCTCTTCCCTCCAAGTTCCGTTGTAATTTTTTTTTTTTTTTTTTGACATGCGGTACAAATGTATTTGAAGAATCGCAACTGCTGATCTACATTTTTAGCAAACCTGTCGGAAAAAGCAATAAGTAGGTTTCAAACCTGTCATCTACTACTTTCCTTGCAGGGAGACTACCACTAGGCTATCCCTGATGGTTGCCAGCAGTGACATGATGAAATTGGAACAAATACCCGAGCTCTGAAATTCAGACATTGCAATGTAATACAAATGTGAATAGCTCAAGGTGGTTGAGTTGCTGCTGGCAACCAGGAATAGCCTGGGATTTCCCTGTATGGAATTGCAATTATGAAAACAAAACAATCTCCCCCCCCCAAAAAAAAAAAAAAAATATAAATAATTCAATAACCCCAAGAAAATGAAGCCCTCGCCCATTCTACGTATGTGAAGAATTGCAGTATGGATTCTCCTTACAGGCAAGAGTTTTGCCATCTTGGATCATTCCACTGTTTCGCCATCATCTTCATCACAAACAAGTTGCAAGATGGTTAGGGCATGGCTCATCAACACCCCACTTTGCCGCTCTCACGCAGCAAAATGTAGCCAACCAAATTTTACCGGCAGTAGAGGGACTGAATAGAAGACAGACTGGTGTTACAGGCACAGGACAAGGCTTCTTTTATTATCAATGTTCACATGATAATAGAACGTCAGTTTGCATTCATACCATTATGCTTCTTGTGTCTGTATACAGCAAATAGTATCATAATAATATATGATTTTAGCTCTTTTTTTTTAAAATTTCTACAGCATTTTTATTATTTTTTTCATAAAGAAATAACCTTCCACTCAGTCTTAAATTTTTAAATTTTCAATACATGTGTCTAAATTTACAATCTACATATACAATGTCAGACAGGCGCTAACTCTGCTGTATACAGCGCCTGAAGATAACATCCCAGTGCTTATTCACAAACAATTTCCAGTACCTGGTGTCTTGACAATATATCTTATGATACGTAACAAAATAACTCAACTGTATCTCGAGGAACTGAAATGTAGTCACCAATTAAAGAAACAAAACAAAACACACCTCCTCCTTATAAGTTTATTGATTGGATGAGCAACTTTGCAAGCTTTAGAGCAATTAATTAATAGCTAGCTTTGGTAAAGAATTTGATCTTGACAAAAATTGCTTTTCACAGAAACCTCTGGTACTTATTGCTCAACACTACTTGACCTGACCAAGCCGGGCTGCTAATAGTCTTTACTCAAGACTCCTCAAGTGTGCAATAACTACCCCAAGCGACACTGCAGCTACTACACATATGTACCGCATATTTTCATCTAGTGACGGATGACTTGACAAAAGCAAACTTGACGGGCAGTTCTGGGTATCAGTGGATCCATTTAAAAGAATGACAGGTGCCAGAGTTGAATGCACTTTATGAGCAATCCTTCCTTCACTAGATGTAGTCAAGTTTGCATTCTGGCAATATATCAAATAATATGCAGTATTTCACTCTGCATCGGCAAAATATCGCCTCAGCTACTCTTTGGTGAGATGACATAACATGGAGCAAGCTAGATGATCAGTGAATAAGAAATCTACATTGGCTTTATCTAATGTAACTGCTTGGAACTGCAAACTCCATCTTACAAAAACAGACTTGTTTTCCTTTCTAGCTTTAGAATGATATGGGAATAAAATCTATCAAGAACAACTGTCCCAGTCGTAATCTGAATCACAGATTACGCAGCACACAAAGATCCATACAGGGAGTTTTGGTAAATTAGCAAATGAAATCATTGCGAAAACATTCTGAGAACAAGCATATATTGTACAAGCTACAAACAAGTATATCAGAAGCCTATGTGGGACAATTAACTACTAGGTGTCATTTTTCCTATTTCCAGAACTACAACTGTTTAATTAAAGAGATGAAAATGAAACACAGGGTACCATCAGCAAATCTTCACAAAATACAATTAAGCACTGAAAAACGTAACAGATCAATCTTGAGAATGAGGGTTTCATAATCTGCAAATACCAGACAAAAAGATAGCTCGTACTGCATTGCAAAGCAAATATTTTCGGATTGAAGTACATGCTCACTGTGCACACACATACATACAAAGGTGAACTGTTTTGTCATTTTGTGATTGTGAAGATCATGCATACGCAATCTTAGAAACACAGGTCACTTAATGAGCAAACTTGAGAGAGAGAGAAAAAAGTTCTGACAAAATATATCTTTCATAAAAGTATTAACAAAACACAGTCCTGCTAGTTGTATACTTTCATATCTTTGTTGGACTTTTCTTTTTGCACACTTTCTTTTGTGACTTTGTTAACTTTCAAATCTACATGTTGAAGAATAGATGTGCATTTTGATCAAATATTTCGTCAATTTCCAATGAAATGAATACTGTACACGGGACTTTTGTGAGCATTTCTCCAGAATGAAGACTCCATAAACTTACAAGTGTTTGAATTTGCATCTGGAATTAAAAATATGTAGCACAATGTATCTCCTTTCAAGAGAAAAATAAGCAATTTCCCAACTTGGGGAGAATATACATTGCATATCAGCTTAGGGGAGGCAATATTTTTGCATGTTCTAGTTGTAAATTTTGTGAATATCAGTCACCTTGGAAAATCTGAAAATTATAAGACATATGCAAGTGCATGGTATGTTCCATTCAAAATTTACAGGATCTTTTCTGGTTTCAAGAGAAAAATGAGCTGAACTATTATCATCATCCATTTCCATTGGATAACACTAATTGACCACTTTATCAGAATATACTCTCTATTCTGATTGGTCTGGTGTGACAATCTTTTCTTGTATTAAAGTCACCTTTCTTTAGCTAGCAATACTCCAGGATTTAGGTGCCCACTATATGTTGTAGAATCTTTACTGAAAATAACTGAAACAAAAACAAATCAAAGACATCACTTAACAAGCAATTATAGCCATGAACAACATCTACACATAGTTTTGGGATCATTCCAACTGTTGAACTTTCCGACGCATAAATCACCGAGCAAATCTTGTGAAAGAATGCTTTCACAACTAAACTGATCCGTTCTTCAATGGCAATAGGTTGTTCAAATATACTTTCAATGGCCGACCTTTGAACACATTGGCCCCAAAAGACCAGTGTGTTACATATGCCTTTATCAACCGAGAGTAGACTAAAATGTGACTTACTCAAACCAAACTCAAAATGTAAACATCCATGGATCCCTTGAGAGGTATGTATGTGTCTGAAAGTGATTATCTAAGCAAAGTCAAAGTTACAGAGTGAAAAAAAAATATGCTGCTATCATACAAATGACACTATGTTCATCAACTCTTGAGTCGTCTTGGAATAACTTGCCAAATGAGACTATATGAATCTGGGTATAAGTTGGAACACAATCTGAAGAACGTACAATTGAGGCATATACACAATATGAAATTTGGGATGGTATGGAGAAGTTCAACACATTACACAAAGCAATGAGGCAACACACAACAAATACAAAAACACGTTGTAATCATGATAGTGACAAGTTTAGTGTTTATATAGTTTATAGCTTTCCTCTCTATAGGAGTTCATCTTTCCCGCAGATATTCATATGTATAAAAAAATATGTGGATATATGAAAGAAAAAGCGTAGATGAAATACAAAGCAATGGCAGCTCGCGTGAGTACATGTACAGTGGTCTATAATGTCAATATTTTCATGCCGTAATGTATGCTGAAGTCGCAAGAGCGCCACCTCTTGTTCATTCTTTGGCCAGTCAGCGTGTAAGCTACAGTCTCGTTGGTATGTTATGGGAGCTGGTCGCATCCTTTCAGAGAGAAGCGAAGAGCAGACGCCACGTAAGGCCATTCAGTACGAGATATTTTTGAACGCCACACAAGAAGGAGAGAAAAAGAGAACTTTTCTGTCGACAGCTGGCATTCTATCTGTCGATGTCAGGAGCTATCTCCGTGCACCAATGTCTCAAAGTCCAGGTCCAGATACAGTCACATCCTGCAAGTGATGAGCTGACTCCTCCAGTTAATGGCATCCAACAAGAGATGATCCCCGTCCCCACAGGGAGCTAAAGTTGACCACCATCTCCGTCGAAGCTCGTCTGCCTTGACTTCCAGTCCCCGTCACAGCAAGCTGTTTGAGTGTTGGGGCTGAGGATAGTGTATCCTCACACGGTAGTTACCCCGACATGTCAGTTGGCATTTGCTTGTTTGCTTTTTCTCCCCTTCTCACTATCAATTCTGCTTTGTCTTTTTCCATCTTTGTTTCCTTTCCTTTGAATGCAGTGAACTGGTGGCAGGGGCAAAGGTCAGAGGTCAGAGGTCACAAGCCTTCGTCGTCCTCCTCAATGACGTTTCTGTGCTCCAGTCTCTGCGAGTCAAATGCAGGTGAAAAATTCCTCAACATAGCAGTACACAGACAGACTACCATGGCTATTATCATGACAACGGACTGGAAGCACAATGCCGATTGCTAAACGTTGGTGCCATATCATTATCTGAACATAAGCTATAACTACTCTTGTCACTGTGTTGTTGCTAAAATTCAATCCATGTGACTATTTGTGGGTTTTGCGATACAATGTTAACACACAGGCAGCCTTCAAATAAGGTATTCAGTGATATTCTTACAGCTAACTTGCAAAGTGGCAGTCCCTTCTGAAACAACATACCGTTTATATGGAATATTTTGTTCCTTTAAAAAAAAAAATTGTTGTGAGTTCTGCGCTTGACTGAACTATCACAAAAATAATACCACACAATTTCTTCGTTGTTGTCTTTTTTTTCAGAGACCCTGCACAAATAAGATATCAATTATCTCAGGATTCAAATTCATGAATTGAATCCTGAGTATCTCAGGATTGTTCTTGGAGAAATAAAGATGGCAATACAATATACTGTGGTGTGGTACAGTTTGGTGGGTTCCAGATACGAGTCAATCATGATGACAGTGTGTAGGTTTTTCATGATAAAACTGGTGTAAAAATTTCTGCACCTACACATCATTTTAAACCATGAGATGTGTTTAACAGGACATACTCTGTGATGGTTCTCATCTTCCTCCTCCTCCTCTTCCTCCTCCTCTTCTTCTTCTTCTTCTTCCTCTTCCTCCTCCTCTTCTTCCTCCTCTTGGTGGTTGGTAGGTTGTCCGTTGCCATGGTGATCATTTTCCCGACACCACTCCCGTTCCTTTAGCACTCTGGCGAAGCACTCTTCAAGGTATTCGTACTGAATTGGGAAGGATGAGTGGAATGAGAAGCCACTGTATATTAGCAAATCATGCTTGAAACTATAAATGAAAAGTGAGAGCTAACTACAGACTTATCATTCCCCAATGTCATTATACCCAGATGTGAGTAGCCTTTAAAATATTGACCTTTTTTGTAGATATCTACAGCTAGCATTGCTTCTTCATACAGTCTCCACGGCCTGTCCGCAAGACACAAATTTCAGGGTTTTGTCTTTAGTTTAAGACGATGCCGAACCGACATATGAATTCAAAAACTCTGACATCACTGCTTGACAACTCAGCAAAGTAAAAGTCAAGCCTGCATCGCAAATCAGTTGCTTCTGGATAATCTAAGAGCTGAACTGGAATCAATGTCATGAAAACTACATTTACAAGCCCATCCCCACCACAAAGTACAACTTTAAATTCATTGGACAATTCATACGCATCAAATTGGGAGTCCATATTTTCATGCATAAACTTACATGATCTTGTATAGTTTTTAGCTGGTCTGGGCTAAACAAACTGCACAGGAATTTGCCAAACTCTCGTAAAAATTTCTCAAAGTTTCTCTTCACATCAAGTTTCCATTAACCCCAAATTGAGAGAATTCAGTTACTTTTCTCCTCAAGTGATTTAAGGGCATGGCTAGTAACTGATCAGTGGGAATGCTGAGGTATTATTGTTCCAATTCTTATGGGATTAAGAGTACATTACATATCTATTGTTGTGTGAAGATTATTTGCTTCAGAATGGTCTCATATTCAAGTAATGTGCAGTTTACTGCCCCGTCACTGTACAGGCATGCTAACCTGGAAACATGAAACTGCACATTACTTGAATATGAGACCATTCTGAAGCAAATAATTTTCACACAACAATAGATATATAATGTACTCTTGAATGAATCCCACAAGGATTGGAACAATCATCCCCCAGCATTCCCACTGATCAGTTACTAGCCAACCCCTTTAAGAAGTGCTCTATTATTATCATGACACATCATCACTCTTACGGCATTACTAGTACATGCAAACTAATCTGAGAAGTTGACAAAGCCTGTACTAACGTCCAAAGTCATCTGCCAATAAAACTTTTTTTTTTTTTGGGGGGGGGGGGAGGAAAGGTGTGGAGATATTTGTCAATACCCTACCATCCTACTGGCTGTAACCACAGACACATGCAAAGCAAACAAACAGACAAACATAGACAAGAGGAAAATGTGATAGAAAACGACAGCAATGGCAACAACCACCCCCCTTCCCCCTTACTCACATATTTGGTGAAGACTCGCACCCATCTTGGCTTCTTGCCCGGCTTGGTGTACTCAAAGCAGAATGCCATACCCTCCTCATCCGTCTCGTACTGACTAATCTCATGCCAGTCAAAGGCTGGGGCTTGCTCCTATATACGTTGAACACAGGTACAACATATCAATGAGTGTGTGTGTGTGTGTGTGTGTAGAAAGATAAACAGACAGATAGATAGATAGATAGATAGATAGATGGATAGATAGACAAATAGATAGACAGACAGATAGATATTATAGATAGATAGATAGATAAATACATAGATGACAGAAAAAAGATAACGATAATTCCACTGATTTTTTTCTAGCAAAATGATAAAGCACTTATACTATTTCAAACATTTTACAGACTTTTTAAGTTGAAAGAATGTGTACTTTTCATTAAAAGGAAATTTTGTGAATTTCTTTGTTTCATTTTCATTTTATCATTCCACTACTGTGAGTTCACATAATGTTATAGCCATTTTATCCAGTATTGACAGCTCAAATGGATTTAACTAAAAATGTCTGAGGTAGATTCCTCTTGACCTAGGCCTTTGCATGACCCACTTGCATGTAGCAAGATTTTTACATGCTTGTGAATTGTAATAATTACAGTTTACATACTTAGCACATACCAAGCATTCGCGCACTCAGCAAGCGCTCTCGCAACCGACAAGACAATGCAGTATGGTATATTATTGAACAGCCAGTAACGACAGTAGCCTATGGAGAGTTAATACACTGGTATATGCATCTCCTTCAATACGCTCTCATATTGCACAATAAAAATTGAGCGGACAACAATACGCGTTTTTAATGCGCTGCTACAACATCCTTTATAGATGATAATTCAAAACCTTGAATATCTGTCACAGCTTAAACTACAATGACAACCTGTAACAAATCACTGTTTTGAGGGATGCAACTTCTGTCTACCTGTATCAAAAACATTCTCCTTTTGACAATAATACATCTGCATCAAGAATTTTCTGCCTTTTACACTATTTCATCTGTATATCAGCATGCTTGGACAAGTTTCCTTCTTTCTTTTTTTGCTGGACCCACCTCTAATGTTCCATCCTCCTTACAGGCCTGTAGCGTGAACTTCTTGTAGCCCACAACTGGAATGACGTGACCCGACTTCTTGGCGTCGCACGAACAGTGGGGGAAGGCCACCGTCCCGTAGCCGTCCAGTCCCCGGACTATTTTCAAGTACTGGGAGGACAGATGACGAGGGTGTGATGTCAGTAATCAAGGTCAACTTTGCACATATCCTGCACTGATTTCCTCCTAAGCCCAATTCATGAAGGTGGTACAAATTTTGTCCATGGTTTATATACAAAGACTGTAGTTTCGTATGGGGCGCCAAGTTTCGTATGCGGCGCCAAGTGTCGCATAGCCTCTTTTGTTACGAAATCAGTCATTTCATCGACAAAATTATCATTTTGTAACGAATGACTGATTTTGTAACGAAATAAGCTATGCAACACTTGCCGCCCTTTACAAAACTACAGCCTTTGCCCATGGTTTAAACCATGGACAAAGATTGTACCACCTTCGTGAATTCGGGCCTTTGAGTTTCAGTGCTCTGTGAGCTTACTTCACTCATACTCAATGCAAGAATTAAACAGAATCCTTCATACATGATAAATTCACCCTATACAAATGGGAGTATAGCTTATCAGCTGTCTTTGGTTGTTTGTTTATTTGGGTGGAGGAAAGGATTAACTTCCATTTAAACAATATGACGTCTGACTTTTGGCATGACAGCAACCTTTTTTACCTCACAAAACATTGATATTTAGAAGAAAGGAAATTGTTCCTCTGTGAAACATTAGCTTACGATCACTGCTTTTCCATTAACAATATCTGTCTGATTTTTGGCATGACAGAAAAATGCTTTTTACCTCACAAAACATTGACATTTAAAAGCAAGGAAATTGTTCCTCTGGGAAACAGCAGCTTATAATCACTGCAATAATGAAAAAGTTGCAGCTGTAAAACTACGTGATGACATACAACTGTACGATACTTATACCGGCATGTTGTTCCAGACACCTCTGGCTGAGGAACAGAGAAATTGTAAGGAAAGGTGCCGTTATTACATCACTCTTCTCTCATATCAGAAATAAGACACTAGGTCAAAATAGAAATTAAAATTTAGCTCTGTAAATCACAGACAGCAAACTTTTAACAGACTCAAAAAGATTTGCAGACACAAACATCTCAAACACTCCTCTTCACAGAGTACTTTATACAACCACTGTCAATTTGTGGATGAATCGCAACACGGCAACAAACCAATCGGCAGTCGGCATGTACATCGAATCCTAATTAGTAATTGATATGATTGCAACTGTCAGGAACTGCTAACCGCCATGTGAATCAGTCTCAAGGTCAGGCTTACCTGTAGTTTGTTTTGCTTGTCCTGATGTGCTTTTAGCTCATACAGGGTGTTGGAGGGGCACTTCACTCTGTGTTTGGACACATCACTCACCGCCTTTAAGGATGGGGGGGGGGGGGGGAGAGAAATACACACAAAATATAGGATTACAAGAGAATTTTACACCTAAAAGTTTTAGCAGTATGAATAAAGAAAAAGGAATACAAAACCTAAATATGTGACAATGTGGGGGAGACAAAAATATTGCAATACCTAGAACAAATGGAATATCAGCTACCATCATTCCAGGCAAAGAATGATAGTCTTGGTCACAGACTACAACCTTATATGCATGTGCAGCACTCCTTGTTCACTTTGTACAACAAACAAAAAACAAACAAACAAACAAAAATTGGCTGAATTCCGTCTTTGTATTCTTAACTTCTGGTGGGGAATATGACTTTACTCACTTAGATTATGTGTCAGCATGTAATGTCCCTGATGTTTTCAGCCTAAATGACATAGGAGTAGTTAATTACTAGACAGCAATGAAGTTGTTGTACATGTAGGTAAACTGGTTCAGTATCAAGTTAAGTCCAATATCCTCTGTAAAAGGCTGACAACTGACATATCATGTGTCATTGTAGGTGCATTTACTTTTGAGACACAGGGAAGTTGCAAAGATGCCAATGGAAATCTGAGGACATTTAAATATGATATATCATGTGTAAACTTGCAGCTCAGATAACATGCCATACGCACAGATAATTTTTTTTTTTTATGATATAATACAATTCAGAAGCTTTAAGTAGGTTTAAAAACTGACAATAGCAAGCTACATTCATGTGCACTATTCCTCCTCAATATCCCTGTCTGTCTTGTATATGATAGCCTCTATTTTTAGTCTGTAGCCTTCAATTCCAAACAGCTATGTGCATGAGTCTGTGTGTGTGTGGGCATGGGGATGGGGTGGGGTGGGGATGGGGGGGGGGGGGGGGTGTCAGGGAATGCAGTCAATGCGACAAGTTCAGAGATCTCTTCATTATGGATGCAGACAGCTTTACCACTCATGGAAATTTCAACCATGTGACTTTCACTGGATCACTACGAACTTGAGATACATGTGAATCACTCGTCCCTTGATTGACAAGGTGGATTAGGTAATGAAAGAAAGGGTATTACACAAATTGTGTCCTTGTCAGGACTGTTTTGATAGGAGCTATATAATGAGAGCTGGGGGACATTTTAAAGTTGTGTGATTTTTATTCCCAAGAGAACGAGGAGAAAGGAATTATATTGGTACGTCAACTCTATTTTATGGGCAATGGATTCTCAATTCCAGGATGATAGGATGAAGAGGAGAGAGAAGGAAGAAGTAGGAAGAGAAAGGGATGGAAAAGGAGGCAGATGGGGAGGGGGAAGGAAGGGGGAAGGGAAGGGGGAGGAAGGGGAGGGTGAGGGAGGAAGCAAAAGGAGAAGAAAGGGGGAAGGAAAGGTAGGGAAATCTAGAGTTCAATGTTTGATGCTGAAAGTGGTTCTTGTGTATCAATGTCTATTCACAGATACATTATCCTGAACTTGCCCTTGGCTTTGGAGAGAGGGGGTGGGGTGGGGGTGTGGGAGGGGAGAGGGAGGCAGAGATAGATAGAGAGAGAGAGGGGGGGGGGGAGGGGGTGAGGTCGGTAGGGGCTGATGTGTGACTGACTCACGATCACACCATAGTGAGTTCCTTGGGTACCCCCAGTCATCCCCAAACCCTCGCACCTCTACTGCTGCTCATCACCAATGCCTATCACATGCCAACGGTTAGTCTCCTTTTGAGGCTTTTTGTGTAATTCATAAACTGAGTTTTACCTAGCACATTTTAGCACATGAGTAAATTATGTTTCTTGTTTCACAGTGTTCCCCCATCTTCCTCTGTAAAAATGCATTTAAAGAGAGGGAAAATTATTCTAATTAACCCTGAACAAGTATATACTAAAATGATTATATCTGACTCGACTTGTGACAATTTCTGATACCATTAATAAACCTGGGAAAGAAGACTACTCAACAGCAGGCAAACACCATACAGCTGGAGTCTGGTATGTCAACATAAATGCCTCATTCCACATACTGTTTCAAAAAAAAAGTATCCTCATGTCAGTGCAGTAAGCCTGTTTACAGATGGCACAAACTAGGATCGACTTTGTCAAGCGAGGTATTTATAGATCCATGCTCTTGCACAGGACTGACTGGAATTGCTGAGTCATAAGCACAGGGTTACTAACTTCACACATTTTCTCTTTGAGCACTGCTCGTGTGCATTTTCCCTAAAAGGTCTACATGTTTTGTATACAACTGCATTCCCATGCAGAAATTGAAAATAAAAGATTACTGGTTCTTTGCAGCAGGTCTTAACCTACTTGTCACTTTCCCTATGACAAGCCAAAATTACAAGCAGGCAATGTAATATTTTCTTGCTTCCAACTTCCAAGAAACAGGCGGGTGATCTCTTAGAATTTTGTTGTTGTTTTTTTTTTAAGTTACTGCCGAAAAAAAAAAAAGAAAAATGAAAAGTGTTGCTAAATGGATAGACTACTTGTACGCATTGTCCGATACATGCCACACTGGTGTTAGACAACCTAAACACAAACTTTCATGTGAAAACACATATCACCAGAGGTTATAAAGCACCCAATGTGTATTTCCCTCTCTGTATTGCATGCCTTGGAGAGATAATTGAGCATTTGGCTCTTTATCTTTTATAAATGATGTGAAGCCGCTACTTGTGAATTTTATCTGAGCAACTGAGACCTAGTTCACACCAACGCTTGAGCTGTTGTTCAGTTAGGGACCACCTCCTGACGTGTCCCTTTCCATTTTTGTGAAGCAGACACGTACAGGGCTAGGCCTCCCATAATATTGACATGTCTGTCACATCATATTGGGCTCTATGTCGTCGCGAGCATGTGGTACACTCCATCGCATGCACATCGGCCATGTTGAGTGCTGTTTGAGATATTCAAGCTCTTTTATTGCATTACAAACCTTATGTTTTCTGATGAGTTCAAAGGAAATGAGAAGCATCAGCCAACCTCATTACCGTGTTCTTGGAAAATGTCAAATGGGATATTTTTTTTTCTTTTTACCCATTGAGGATGGACTGATTTTGCTACAACACACATTTCCCATAGACTCCTGCCCGAGTATACTCAGGACTCGTCCTCAACGGGTGAAGAGTTTACTGTTTCAGTTTCACTGCAGCAAACATCCCATTTACTAAATATACATTTTTTCAGTCCCATTCACACTTTTTATGTCAGCAAAGGCTTTTACTTCTAACTTATCGCTCAAATGTCAGCTTGAATACACACTGCTACTATCCATTTGTGTACATGAAGAGTACCACTACAGTGGATAAGAAAAAGTCAGTCTCAGCTGTAGCCTGAATTCTTGGTGCAATAGCACAAAGTGTAACCCTTGATGAGCTATGGCAGTTTGGCCCAAGACAAATGAACTCACAGTTCACTTTCTTGATTCACAACCAACTGAAGCCCTGTTTTAACAGAGCCTTTCAAACTGGAGTTATCGCGACAAAATCCAGGTAACGTCAGGGTAATCTTTTTTCACCCTGCCTGTTGAAAAGGTTTCCGCAAAATGTTGCTTGAACGTTGCCGTGATAACTTTTGCCAAAAATTTCCGCGACACTACCCTAAAGTTACCACATTACCCTGGCAACTCTCGTATTACATCGCAACTGTGGTAACATTCCAATGCTGTACTGAACACACATGTGCAAAATTGCAGACAGAGCATGATTGACACATCACGCGTCAATCACGTGCATAGATTTTAACCACTGATCTCTATGTAGCTGAGATCTGTGATTGTAACAAAATTTTGCTTACGGACATGCGGCGCTGGCCGCGGTGGGTGAGGTAGTCACATCAGTGGACACACCCCCTTCGTAGAATCCTACCCAAGCAAGGTTTTCAGTGTGTGTGTCTGTTAAAAACGATACCCCTAGCTCTCTCCTGCGGTTTCATTAGAATTTTAGAGGAATCTTGTTACCGGACACTACTCGCGCATTGCTGTTGTAAGGTCTGTTAAATTGGGGCATAATACAAAAAACTACAACAAACAAACACACAAGCAAAACTTATTGCTGACTTCCGATCTCTGACCCCTGACCTAGGTTCTCACCTGCCAGAAGAGATACGCCATGGCCTTCTCGTCGTGGTTCATGAGGAGTTCCTGCGTCGGCGCAAAGACCCACTTCCGCATGGAGATGCAGCTCTCGGTGGGCGTGGCCGACGAGTAGTTCTGGATGTACAGACTGTGGGGGAATTCTGTCCGTAGTAACTTCCTCTCTGGGGGATCAAACGTGCAGATGAAAATGCCAACACAAATGATATGGATGAGTGAGGTTAGACCCTGAGCACACTGATGGTAGATAGTGTTGTGACAACCCTAGAAAACCTACATGTACATTCAGCATTATAAGTGGCATATTAAAGGAGATATCATCTCAAATCAAGCTCAAAATCATTTGGCTTTCATTTTCTGGCGAAAGTATTCAGAGGAAGCCTAAACCATGGACTTGTAAACATTTGCCGTGACTTTTAAAAACTTATTACATGCAACAGTATAGATTGCTTTGTCAGCAATGGTTGTTATCTATCATCACATGCTTTCATTGTGAATGACTGAGATAAAGATTCCAACATATCAAGTTATCAGTCAATACTTGTGTGACTTAAATAAGATGTGATATTTAAAAGGAACCATGACAAATCTGAATTCAAAATGAGGTCTCACTACTGTTGCATGTCGTCATTCTTACAAGGGGGAGGGGGTGAGGGGGACCGGGTAGGGGTGAGGGTGAGGGGGATCCTATAGGAGGAAGCAACTTGGGTCTTGGCCAACAGCATGATACATGGTATCACATTTCTAAAGAACAGGGGCCCTGGTTTTCATCTGTTGTCTCTTTGACATGAGATGCTATGCTATGTATCTATATCTGGATACATGAAGTACATACTCAGGGGCATAGTCAGGTACAACGTATGTATGTATATATGAACAATGTACAGTATATATGTATATATGTACATGTAGACAGATGATATGTATACACATCAAAATACACTTCATTTTGGAATTTCAGCTGCCCAACTGGGCAACATAAATCTTTAAGGGGCCCAGGTACCTGCTACCATCCTGACTACGCACATATACTTACCAAATCCACTGTCTGTGATCTCAAACAGAAAGAAGTAATTGACCATTCCCTTGTCCAAGGCAATCTTGTGAACTAGACACTGGCCAATGGGAAACACAGAAAGAGAGATAGAAAAGAAGACAGTTGATGAGTTGTGTATCTCTCTGCTGTGATTAGTCTATGCAATGTAATCCCAATGCCTGTCCGAGATTTGTAATACTTAAATCTGATAAACCCTAAGGGCATCGTCTATCTAATATTGCAAGAGGCCGGGGCTGTTCTAAAAACAGTAAACTGTGTTCTGATTATCTCCTATACAAGACTACATTCCTCTCTTTCATACAGGAATAGAAGAATGCAAGCAAAGGGAATTTCAAAGGAAATTTAAATGTTATCTAAGACAGAGAAATTGTACAATTGAGATGTTGAAACAAGTGGAAGGGGTCTTTTAAAATTTTGTTCAAAATCTGGCACTACAGCTGAGATGGTTGGATCATGACTGCTAAACAGCCTGCATAAGGAATCCCATTTTTTTTTTTATGACAAAGAACATCACTGAACTCGTGTTTTCTGTGTGAAAAAACAAACATACTTTCTTGTGTTTGCTTGAGAGATTGAGATGTAATCTGTATATTTCTGCACATCAACCAAGGCAAGGAAGTCACACTTGTCAACAACAGATTATGTTTTCAAGCATACAAATCAGAGATTACATATTCCACACGAACTGTAATAACCCAACAACTATTTTTAAGGCAATTTACAGATCATCAAGATAGGTTACTAACAAACATGGCAGCATTATATATTAACTTTTGACTTTCAAAATTTCAATCAAGATTTCGCTAAACTGTTGCTTCTGAAGTACGTCACTCTGCACTAATCAAATTCAATAAACAGGGAGTACCACCAATGACATATTGAAGTAGTCAAAAATTATGTTTTGTGTCTCTGCATGCATAAACAAAATATGTACCGTAAAAAATGAAATTTTAGCGGCATGAAATTTTCGCGAATTAGAGCCAATGGCCTTTTTCACTTTTGGCAAAGAGACAATGTAGCAAAATTGAATGGCAAGTTATTAGAGCAAACCATGTGTACACTTGTATCAAAAGTTAGCTGCTATGCAATTCTGGATTGCAATAAAATAACTGACGTCTGTCTGGACTTCTTGATCAGTAGTGAGAGGCTATTACAGCATCGGCCTCATCTCTCAGAATTTGACTCACACGTGGGTGATGATATTGCAATCAGCAGTATTGTCACACCTGGCATTGAGAGCCCCTGGCAATGTCCATCAAATTAACCAAGATATGGGGTCATATGAAAATCAGAATAGGCGTGTCTTCATCAGCCCGAAGTTTCAAAATAGCGCGCTATCTTGCGGTTACCAAACTAGTCCGATGTCAAGATAGCGCGCTATCTGTGTAGTGAAGACGCAAATAGCGCGCTATTTGATCGGGAAAATTTCCCCCGAAATCTTGGTCTAGTTCGTGAACTAGAGCGCTAATTCGTGAAATAGCGCGCTATCTCGGGTGCGTCTCCATCAGCCCGAAATTTTCTCGATCCCTCCACGCTTCTGGTTAGCCAGCTGGCTATTGAAAGCGCATGTACAAGCTATAGTGATTTTGTATAGTGCATACACTCACGGCGTATTCAAGGATCACATGTGTGTACTAGGCCTACTGTTGTTGACATCTTTAAAACCAGGGAGGTGATTCCGTGCATGCTAGCTGTTTTTTGTAAACTTCTTTTTCTGGTCCACTCTACCTTAGCTAAAGATTCTTGCAGATTGTGTGTATTTTGGATTTAATTTCAAAACCATGACATGGACTTGAAAGGCAAATGTTCAAAAATTCGTTCATTTCATATAAGATGTGTCACTGGACAGAAGAGTAGCGTTATTAATATCCCTTTGGAGAGAATTTGCTGTACTGCTCACCTCCCTGGTTGTAGTATCGTACATACGGTGTTGTAGGAGATTTTGAGCGGGAAATCCACTTTCGAACAGCGAGCTAGGCAGAGTAATGATGCAAAGTGCGCATGCGTCAATTTTCGGACTAATTTCCAGAAGTAGGCTGTTCGAGCTGATGAAGACGCACATTCGCTCTATAGGGCTATTTTCTAAGACTGCAAAATGTCCCGCTAGTTTGAACTTCGGGCTGATGAAGACACGCCTAATGTAGCAATAGCCTTACTTTGATGCTGCCACCATCATCTGGTGAGAACTTATCAATGCTCAAGCATTCTGACATGCATACTGCAAAACCAGAAATGTTCACACCATGCATTTTAATTTCGCAAATTTTTGCTAAGGGAAAGATTTGCAAAATTAAAATGCAAGCGAAAGTTTTTCTCAAGACTATATGCATTGAATGCCGGTGGCAATTTGAAAAAAATTCATGCTCCCAAAGAGGCCATCAGCTCCAATTCGCAAAAATTTCATGCTGTGAAAACATCTTGCCTTACAGTATAAACTCCAAATATAAAACGCTGCATCATTGGCCACTATAGTCTCGTTCACACACATCCAAAATTTCACAGTTTTAGAAAGTTGATAATTGCAATGCAATGCCAAAACCTATAAATTCTTGTGTGCAGATACAAGGCACACACAGAAAAATCACTAACTCTTGCGATATGTGTTGCGATGCAAAAATTGATTCGGCTTGATTTTTCTTGAAAAATCTCATGATAATTTGCTCAGCACTGTGTGTGTGTGTGTGAAGAAAACAACACTTTCTTTAACCCCATAATGCAACTTGCCACACTACTGTAGGCCCCACATTCAGGTTGCAAGGGGTACGTTCTAGTCAGTGTATAGGCATGCGTTAGTCTGGAGATTAGAAGTGCTTGAATTGCAGCCAAATTATAATCTTATTTTGCTGTATGTGCACTGTGGCAAATAAAAATAAATTTTCACATCACGATGTAAAAACCGATAACTCCAGTGTGCAAATGCTGCTATCAAATTCTCGTCCTGAACCATGCTCGCAACGAACATGCTAGTAGTACAGTACAGTGAATTTTCATTGCTGCAGTTGGAAGGGGGGGTTGATGCCTTGGCAGTACGTGAACAGATGGGGAGAGCGCTCTGCGTTAATGTGTTGCCTAATCCCAGCGGATTCACTCCTCTGCCACAAAGTGCTTGCCTCAGGACGAAGGAGATAGTTGGGGGGGGGGGGGGGTGGAGGGAAGGAGGTAAGGTTTAATTAGAGCTGAAGTAAAGAGAGCGAGCTGGAGAAAAAAAAATGAAGAAAAAGTGAACTGGATGCCTAGGGACCATTTTCTCGTCTTTCCTTTGGTTGTGGAAATACATCTGCTAATGATAATCAAGTGTGCGGTGAAGTGAAGCAAATACATATCCTTGTTTTCTGGGGGATGGGGGGGGGATGGGGGAATGGGGAGGAGAGATAAAATGAGATTATGAGAATATTGAAGCTCCATCAAATGGGATGAGCACACAGAGATATGGATATGGCTGTGTGTGATGGACACACACAAATAGCTAAATAAGATGAAGGGAGTGTGACAAGGCTATGAGCACAATAAAAGTAAGAATATATAACACATGGTATAACGTATGTGCACATATTGTAGATACACAGAGAATAGGAGGATGGGAAGAAAGATAGAAACAATCATAAATCCGCCCTAAAAATGACCAAACTTCAAAAGAAAGAGAAAAATATTCCCTACAGAATGATACAAACATTGGATAAGAAATAAGGAAGATATAAAATTTTCGATTGCATGTTTTCTGTTTTTTTTTTGAAAACACTACTTGACCAGTACTTATGATATCTGCAAGTTGATGATTTCATGCTCTCACAATTTCTTGTAACTTTATTTCATATACGGAAATGAAAAAAAAATGTAATACTTCAGCTGTATAAGTATAAAACTTGCCTTAAAACCACTCAAAATAAAAAGAACAAATGTTACTTACCTATGATATATCTTGGTATGGGAACATTATTTTATTTGTATTAGCTAAAAGTAACAATTTTTTAAAATTTCATATGTAACATACATGAAAAATTGTGAGGATATAACATTACCAACTCGCTCATTTGAATATTCATAAGGACTGGTCAAGAAATGTTTTCTGAAAACATGTGAAATTTCAAAAATGTCATATGATCCTTATTTCTTATCCAATTTTAGTCATTTTTATATCGTTCTGTAGGGAATATATTTCTTTTTCTTTTGAAGTTGATTCATTTTTGGGGTGACAAAACATTTGCTCCATTGCTCCAGTCTTATATTTCTTCAAGGACTTAATAAGGTGAGGGTTTGGGTTGTGACAGGGTTCTTAGGTTTCTATTTTGATGTGTGGACTAGGATTAGGGTTAGGGTTATGTTTGTGGGTAGAATTCATGTTTGGCTTTAAATAGCGTGCAGATATTTCATGGGGGCAACTGTAATGGCAGAAAATGCCATGGAACCACATAAGACATCCTGATAGATGGAGATAGAGGGAGAAAGATAAATATGGAGGGAGAAAGAAAGAAGGAGAGAGGAATAGGAGTGAAGGATGAGAAAAATAAAGCACACAATGAAATATCATAAGTTGAATTCCAGACACACTTAGCGGATGACTGAAGAGATTGATTTCAGGAAACCATGACGGAATTCACTCCCGTTATGCAATGTGCCCAGCAACGGTCCTAGATAAACATCACGTTGAGCTCCCGTACTCACATTATATACATCCTCTGCCGTGTTGTTTCTCCTGACTGACACGGTGACCGAAGTCCTGTCTGGTAGGTTTATCCTCATCTCAATCTGCACTTTGGGGGGCTCTGGACTCGACTGCAAAATGGAGAGGATACAAAATAAAAATTTGAGTAGCGCCAGGAATCTTACTGCTAATTAAGCTTTTACACTTCAATAAAATATGTACATTGTATACTGTGAACATCCATGTTTTCACACAATTAGTTTTTGTGCCGAGCGGCTCAAAAACATATTCGCGGGTTCTTGAATTCGCGCTGCACGATTGCCAACTCATTCAATATGTGTGGAAAAAATTGTGAAGATATTTTTGCGGGTTTTAGAATTGCACAAGCTGAAAGTAGTGCGAAATGCGTGAAAATTTGTGCATTTACAGTACCCATTTCTTTTCACATATATACATGCATGGCCACAGAGATACATTCGTTAATATAATCACTCCCCAGCATCACTACATCACCAAGGGCCTGTCAAGAATACCAAATTTGTTAACACAAAAGGAGTCTTAAAAATTGTTACATCATTTGCAGTCCATGCAACTCATACATTAAAATCTTCACAGACCTGGAGTGTACCCTGGGGAAACCTCGACAATCTGATCTTTTTTTTCTTTTTTTTTTCAATCAGAATGCTTCAAAAGGTTGGAACGAGGACAAAAGAAACATTCTACAAGAAGAAAACAACTTCAATATTCCTGTCCTTGACTGACTGTAGATTGAGTATTTAGTTTCTCCTGTTTTTCCTTATTTTTTCCCCCTGAAAATCTCAACACAAATGACTAGAATGCGGATGAAACAAGACTCACGCGGATGAAACAAGACTCACACGGAATTGAGAGAAAAACAAATCCTCAGTGTTTGAGGGGTGAAGTACTGCTCATTGTTTGTCCGCAGGTTGATTTTGCTATCTTATGCAAAAATGAGTGTGAATAACAGCTCTGTCCCGATTTTGGGAGCTTCACAATAGTTTGTACTAAAAAACAAACCTATCAGATTTCCCATATAAAGTATATGAATATACAGAAAACTCCAATCTAAATTTCTAAGATAACATATCTATGTACAACAGATCTGGTTAACAACGTACAGAGACAATCAAAATTTACGCAACTTTGAAAATAAATTCGAAGGTTTCCTTCACAACTGATCTCAAGAAACTTCTTCGATTCTGAATCATGTATCACATCATATCAAGCTGTACAAGACAACGCAAATAGAAATTATTATTTCATCTAGTGCAACTGTTATATCCATTACTTGGGAGAAATTCTGTAAGATTGCTATAATTTAAGTTTTTCAACCTGCCTGCCTAATACAATAAAGAAAAAAAAATAAGAAGAGTAAAAGGAAAAACAAAAGAGAGAAAGAGAAAGGCAGATAGTGACAGAGAACTGTGCAGCACACTTTGCATTCAAGGCACGCCATCTCGGGCTAACTGTATACGCCATATATTTAGCAAGTCTAAAATTTTCGCAAATCGCGACTTCCCGAGACAATTTCGTGAGTGGTTAAATTAAATTAGAGAATGTGGATTACAGTACTGAACAGAGAAATGTATGCATGCATGTCACATTCAAGTTGGGAATCACAGTTAATAAATTTGCAAATAGCACCTGATACGCGAAATTCGCGAAAATAAAAACATCGGCATGAAATATTCGGCTTATACAGTAACTGCCTCAGAATCCCGAGATTCAGAGATAGCAGTAGGTCCCCTTGGCAAAACAATTCTACATTTTGGGTATTTGGACACTGACATAGCCCCACCCCCTTCAAGTTGAAGACACCATTACCATTTATACAAACTGTCCGAAGTAGAGCAAATTTTCAGAGTTTCTACCAAAATTATTTCCATTCATGAGGGCAATCGTTGCTAGTGGACCTATGAATGCTTCATCACTTGGCACTAATTGGGACAAACAGGCTCATTTGCTGAACATTTACATCTCCGACAGGCCACCCTTGTAAGCACAGCTGGCAATTACACTGGTTAGGTCATGTGCTAGGGGGAAAGGAAGATTGTAATCACTCCAGTATATGAGGTATATTTCACGTTAACAACCCCTACTTGTGTACCATATTCGTTCACGTTCTCATGCCACTCCTCTCATACCTGTCAACTCCACTGGCTGCCTGTCAAAGCAAGAATATCCTTCAAGCTTCTCCTACTGGTCTACAAAATGGTCAACAATAGAGCCCCAGAGTACATTGGGGAGTGTCTGGTACGACATTCTCACTCTGGGCGCACTCGTCTTTCATCATCAGTTACCTTCACTCAACCACGCACCAGCAAACTAACTGGCAATGCAGCTTTCTCCTCTACAGCTCTCAGGCTGTGGAATAAGCTCCCTCCTCTTCTGAAATCATTACCAACACTGGATCACAATTAACAAAATTTGAAGACCTACTTATTTTGATATTCCTATACATGCACTGGACTTGTACTGTCACTGCCTGGTAATATTTATATAATCTCCTACAGCAACCAGGGAAGACATCTCATAGCGCTTTGTACCAAGTTCCAAGTGAAAAGGCGCTCTAAAAATATAAACTATTCTGTTGTTACCCCTTTGTGTGCCTGGACTGCTGATGGAACCGAAAACCCCATGGCATTGTACACACTGTACAAAGTCACTGTCAGAGAAGGGGTTACATTGTTGGTCCCTGGCCAGAATGCTTCACAAATGTTCAGCTGGACAGTGGATGATCGAGAGGGAAATTTTACGCAATAGGAAAATGACTGCTTGATGACAATTAATCATTTTTCTTTTATTCTATGATAGGATATGAACACACAGTCCTCAGTCATTGCGAAAATTTGAATTTTGGTCCATTCTCAATGGCAATTACATGTATATCACAACACTGAAAATGCAATGTTTTCCCTTCACAATGCAATCTTCCATTAAAAACAAAAACAACTGTGAAGTTGGAAGTATCGTTAGTTCTTGCAGGAGTAACGCATAGTGTATGCTTAATTTTACGATTATTTGGAAAATGTGATATCTTTAACTTGACAATGAATTAGGCTCTGTGCTGTATGATGAAGTTTTGTTACTTTTCATCTCGCCTAGTCTTTTCTTCTCTCTTAGTCTCATGCCTATTTTCACGTATATGCTGTATACGCTGAATATTTCGTGAGGTTTTTGTTTTCGCTAATTTTGCGAGTTAGATGCTAGTCGCGCAATTAAAGACACATGAAAATATTGACTCTTATCCCGATGTGAATGTGACTTACGCGTGTACACTTCTGCGTTCAGTACAGGACTCCACAATCGCGAATTTAACCACACGCGAAATCGTTGGGAATTCCCGATTCGTGAAAATTTAGACTTGCGAAATATATGGCGTATACAGTATCTACATTTTCCTTCCTTTAATGTGCATAGACCTATAAATTCTTTTAAATTTCTTTTTTTGTGTGTGTGTGTGTGATATGTGCGATATAAATGTGGTTTATTTATCATCATCTGGCTTGGCAGCCTACTGCACATCACTGCAGCTATGACATACAGTGTACGTGTACTGTACAAAAGCCCTGTGCTGGGCCTGAGCCATTGCGTCAAGACGAGGATAGAAACCACTTTCCACTGGTCTCGCTCGTTGGTTAAACCCCATTGAAGGCAAGGAGAGAATAAATTGCATGATAAATGGTATGACGTCACACGTGGATGAGATAATGTTTGGGGGGGGGGGGGGACACCCCAGCTCGCTCATACCCAATATTGGCTCAAAAGAAAAGACCACTATCATCACAGCACCTATTTATAACATATACCCAACAACTATGCAATACACAAACAAATGAATGAATACACAAATCTAAAAAAAAAAAAGAAACTGAAGTGGTGCACAAAAAAATATATGATAAACAAACATCACTTGAAAAAACATAGAGGAAAAAAAAAACAAAAACAAAAATGCACAAGTACATAAGGTACAGGCATTTGTTTGCCATGAAAGATCTTCTCTATCATACTGTAACAAGCCAGCAAATGTTGGGTGCTTGATGGCAATGAAAGCTGATATTGCAAATCATATTTTCAATACCACGGTAAGTGGGAGGGAAATTGTGTCGCAACATTTTCTTTTTCAATTTCCCTGCCCCTCCCTGCAACTACTATGTTTCAATTTACCTGCTGACGGAATAAGACAATGCTTTCAGGGTTCACATTTTGGGGCAATCATATTTGCTTTTGCCCTCTAGTACCCCTGTAACATTCACTATAAACCTCTGCATAGAGTCCCACATTATTTCCTGCAAACCTGATTTCTCATTGCAAGTTCACGATCTATAAAAACTAAAAACTTGCATGGCCCCTTCAAATTGATTTGATTTGATTTGATTTGACTTTTAAGATTTCTACATCCCCCCCCCCCCCAAACTAGCACACAAAATTTGACATGGGAAATATCTGAGCACTTGATTTAACTTAATTTCTGTAATTTCTTCTTCAAATTAGCACACAATCTGATGCGGGAAACACTTGCTAAAAAATGAAGGTCAGAAAGTCCACTGGCACCATTGACATTGCAAGAAAAATTACACATACACTATGTAGATGTCTCCTGTGGAGACAAGCACTTATGCAGGTTTGAGAAGATCTGTGAGTGTTTGCCACACTAGCTGCGACACATGAATACGACATTTGAGGAATGCCCTGAATAAATATGAACCGACTTTCCGGGAAATCTTGGCAGCCACAATACTTTAGAAAAAACAGTCTGAATCTTAAGTGCATAACTGAGAGTAGTTCTAAACACATTCTGGTAACAAGCACTCGTAGTGGTTTATTGCCACTTGGTATATAATACCAGATGGTCGACTTCCCAGTTCATCTAACACCACTACGGATAAACTCATTTGGTCTACTATCAATTTCGTCTAATGCCTGTTTGGTCTAATCCTTACTTGGTCTCAGGTCCAGTTTGGCTAATTATCATTTCGTCTAATGACCAGATGGTCTAGAAATTGCAATTTTGACTCCTTCGATCTTTTTTTTTTTCTTTTCATTTTGTCTAAAAAACTGTAGGTATTAGACTAAATGGGCATAGCCCATCTGAAAGTAGACCAACTGGTAATGAGGCTAAGTGGCAATTGGACTAAATGGCCATTAGATGAACTGGTTTAGATGAAACGGAATTAGACCACGTGAGTTGAGACTAAATGGCTATTAGACAAAGTGGGAGTAGACCCTTGTAGTTTGGTGTATTACCTGCAGACTTGTGAAGCAGTATTTCAAGAAGGAGATGAAAGAGGAGGAGGAGGAGGAGGAGGAGGAGAAGAAGAAAGAGAAGACAAGGAAGAAATAGAAGAAGAAGAATCTGCAATATCTGGGACAGCACATGTGCACAGTACTAAACATCACATACGAACTTGATATCATCTTGATTTTGAGCACATTTTGTCACTTTTCATGCCAACTAGTCATTATTTCTGATAAACAGCATAATCTTACAGCTGGCACAGGACTACACGTTTTAGTTTATTGAGTACTATTACAAGTAGAATCTAGCTACCTGATCTAACTTTGAATTCTCCAATAATGACTACACTTAAAACTGATTGACAGAACATATGGTAAAAATCCAGCAAGGTTTAGGAAGTGATGTAACAATGCTACTTCACTCTTGTTATATTTGCTGCATCTTTGCGGCATCAACAGAACATCATTTGTGCCAAGAGCATGTTGTAAACACAAACTGTAAAATGACAAATATTCGCTTGCATTTTTAATTTCGCAAATTTCGCAAGCGGCAACATTCGCAAAATTAAAATGCATGCGAAGTTCTTGCCTACACAATGTGCACTGGACACCAGTAGCAATTCGCAAAAATTTCATGGCGCGAGAAAGGTCGTATGGGTCCAATTCGCGAAATTTTCATGCCGCGAATATATTGTGTTTTACAGTACACAGAAAAACAGATATATAGATTGACTGACTCAGTGACATATGGACAAATTAACGGGCACAGATAAATACATAAAGAGAAGAAGAAGAAGAAGAAGAAGAGAGGGAAGGAGATATCAGGAACTGCCACACAAAAATATTCATGAATAACATAGCAGCAGTGCAAGTTGGGATATATAATCCACGAGATTTCCTGTGATTGCAGCCTCTGGCATTTTGCTGGGCAAACAGTTTGTGGCAGGCAGTGGGGTTGGATTACACAGATGACTCCCCTGATTGATGGTCGTTTCATCTACATGGGCAACTTCTAGAAATCTTCAAGCGGATTGGCCATTGATACGGCAGCTATTACACCACTAAACTGCCATAACAGCAAGTTATTACTGCCATCAAGATGATGGTATTGCTACAATGGGGCAACAGTTTATCTTCGGGAAGTTATAGAATGTCATTCGCTCTATAGTGATTGCAAGCGTAGCAATTCAGTGGTTTGTATTGGTACGGTCACTCTGTGGGACTGAAGTTCCCTCCAGTGTCCTCATGAGGTCAATAACCTTTTACAAATCGCATTTCTCTAGTTGGATCAGTCAGTCCATCAGGTTGGGTCAACAAACTGCATGATGTCCACGTAATGGAGGTATCAACTTTTTCATTTCACAATGATGATCATTTCAAATGTGGATAAGTTTAGCTGTGTCAATATCAGCTCTGGCCCCTTATAGTGATGCATCTTTTAAAATCAGAAACTTTCATGGATTTGCTGCATCACAAATTAATTTTCATACATCCGTTACACGGACATCACATGTATATAACATTGTCAATAAATTTGCCTGCCTGAAATTGCAATACCCATGATGCTTGAGCAGTAAAACTTGGTGGGACACCATTTTCTTTCTGAAGTCATTACTGGTGGATATTTGTTTGGTTTTTAGTGAGGCCTAGATTTTGAATTCTAGTATGTCACAAGAGATGACCCAACCCAATACAGTTTTGTCTCGCTTTCAACATCAACACTGGCCTATCAGTTAAATGCTCATAGATAATGCATTATAAACATAACCCCACCATCCTCCCCCTCCCCCCCCCCCCCCAAAAAAAAAAGGAATGAAAGGCTACCTAAAGTTTTATTAGACTTTGCAAATGTATTACTTACAATTTAAGTCTATGCAGCTAATCATGGAAATAAGCAAAGGTCAACCCCTAGATAAGTGCAGTAACACTATCAGGCATTATCACCAGTTTTCTTTTTTTTTCTAAAGCGGTGAAGAAAGGGTCATTTCCAGGAATCTGATTCCCCAGCTAAGCACAGAGTACGGTTCAAAAATCGATAGAATCAATCCGGATGGACTCCCGAATAGATTGAATTTATCTATTTACATTGGTGTGCCACGGTCTTTATTGGTTCAATGTCACTTCTGCTTTCAATAGGTGACTTCCAACCACAAATGATGAAACATGATCTAGAAATATGCCTGTTGGAAGGAACGCAATCTAAATTTGATTCCAGGCTTTCAAAAAGAATATGATCGTGATGAAATACGCTTTTGAACAAGTCTACCATCTAGCTCTCCTGCTAGTTTGAAAGGGCTTGAAGTTAGTAATACCAGGTAAACACACACACAAACAAACTTATTGATATAGATAGATGTAGACAGAAAGATAGATAGATAAATAGATAAATAGATCATATAAAGATAGATAAAATATGAGCTATGAAAACAATGCTAACATAGATGCTAAGTGCATTACAGATCATACTGCTGGATCTACACAAGATACTTTAAAACAAGATATTTTTGCATGCATGAAACTTTCACAAATTTCGCGAGGGCCCAGATTCTTGAAAGTAAAATGCACTCAAAAGTTTCATGCCACAAAAAAGGCAGTCGGCTCCAATTTGCGAGAGTTTCATGCTTTGAATGTTTCTCGTCTTCCAGTTTATTTCATCTGGGTTCTTCTATAAGGCAGCAGCTTACAAAAGCTAAAACTACAACTCAAGTCTATTGTAGCATCTCACATAATGTAAGCAAGTAACCCTGATTTCTTACGACCTGTTGTTGGGACTGTCCCAATACAAATGCTGCCTTAGATTTCAATAGTGCCAAACATTTCATTTCAGTGGTTTGATTAACATTCACAAAATAGAACATGACAAGGTTTGGGGCTTAGCTCAACACTGGCCGGCAATATTTGTATCGCCCGATTTGACTCGCAGCCAAATAAATATCCAATCTGTGTCGGGAAACCTTCCCCGTGCCTCATGACACATTAAAGGTCCCTTGAGGAAGATGTCGCGGAGCCCAATAAAAGGCTGCCAATATGATATTGATAAAGCGTATTCCCCCGGACTGTGAGTTTAATAAAAAGGAGGAAATAATGAATTTATAACTGGACAGGGAAAGAGACCTGGATGGCTTCGGCAATCACCGGCTTCCCCGAGCAGGAAAAAGAGGACACCATGAAATCCCCGGTTGCGAGATGGGGCAATGGGTATTACCAGTTCTTTTTGGTGTGAGGGGAGGGGTGGGGAAGTTGAGACAATGGGTAGGATAGCATCTAATCAAATCTTAGAGGTATAAACATATTTTTGGGAGCTTAATTCTGGGACAAATGATAACCCCATGCCATTCTGACCCAAGAGGGAGGGTCAGGTATGGTGGGGGGGGGGGGAGGGGGGGGGGGAATGGGAGGGCTATCTATTACTGGTGATTTCCCTTGGCTAGCTTTTTAAATTTCGATAGGTGTGTTCACTTCCTCATGAGCAGTTACACTGTGTACAACTATGTCATGTTACTATAGTATGTTCCTCCCCAGCCCCCCCCCCCATTCACCTTACACGACATTGTTCTACTCCTACACATCCATCTCCTGGTGGTTATAGCTTAAGGGGGTTTCACACCGGGCTTTGCGTAGGGTTACGTAGTGTTACGTAGTGTTGCGTAGTGACTACGCAATACTACGCCACTATACGCTGTAAGAACGCAACTCTACGTAAGAGTACGCCGAGGGACGCAACATAAGTACGCGGGATGTACGCAAAAAATTAAACATGTTTAATTTTTTCGCGTACCCTCCGCGTAGAGCTCTGATACGCAGGTTTTACGCAAGTCTACGCAACACTACGCAACTGCGCGCCATCTATACGCAACAGTACGCCACCGGGCCCCTTTCACACCAGAGCAATTTTGGCGCTCGCGTATGACATGGCGTAGTGTTGCGTACTTTTACGTAGACATTTGCGTAGACTTGCGTTGATCTGGCGTACATTTTCGTAGACTTGCGTAGACATGGCATACACTTGCGTAGCGTTGCTTACAGTTGCGTAGCCTTTTATTATAGGTGCAGATTTGGCATTCAAATGCCTGACCCATGCTGGAAAACTGCTTGATATCATTCATGGGATCCCATTGAACTCTGAATTGGTGAATGTATAGCCTACTTACCTGTGCTCTTCGAGAGTTGTACTTAACTATTTTTCTGTAGGCCTAATAATTGTAAAATGCCGAAAAGGAAGAACAAAAGGTGTGGTAGGAACAAGAATTCTCTTGCTCGTTATACTAGTACATGCCTCTAGTGATCAAGATGCAGACAATTCGCCAGCACTAGTAGACCTAAACGCATTTTCTTCAACCCGTCTGGCTCGTGAAAGTCTATACTTATAGACTCGCTGCTGGTGGGTCACGTCACAAAGTGACAGAGGCTTGATCAGCCCAGTCCTCAGCGCAAGAGCGTCACATACGACCTCCCACAAGGAAGTAGTCAAGTGGCTGCATGGTCATCATGGGGCAGAGGGTCTGCTGCAGGGAAGTTCAGCTTGATGGCTTAATGGCTGTCTTGAAAGGGCTCTGGTTGAACACGGGACGATCGTTAACGGCCCGTTAACGATCGTCCCGTCACTGTACAGGCATGCTAACCTGGAAATATTAAACTGCACGTTACTTGAATATGAGACCATTCTGAAGCAAATACTTTTCACACAACAATAGATATATAATGTACTCTTGAATGAATCCCACAAGGATTATATTTTGAAAAATCATCCCCCAGCATTCCCACTGATTCCCACTGATCAGTTACTAGCCATCCCTTTTAATCGAGAAGAAACCTTTGAAGTTATAAAACAAATTTCAAGTCTTTGCAGGTTTTTTGATGACAACATGTTTATAAGGAAATCGAGATACATATTGTAGGGTCTTGTAGTTATTGTCAGTGGCCAGAAACCTTAAAGTTACGGCAGGTTTCAGGTTCCAAAGATTCCAGAAGTTGGCATTTTGCTTTGTAATTCTCAGTGCAATTAGTGTCAGGAGTTAATTGAATACTTGTGGCGCCATCCGCATAAAATTGATCATTTTAATGAAGAAAAATCTTCGGCATGCAGTTCTTTCATCAGTTGTTCATATTGCCGATGTAATTGTCAACGCCGGATCCAAGGTTTGACCCACACTCTCCTTCTCATTGTTGCAACATCTCGTTTCTTCTCTTTTTCCGTTCTTGAAAACGTTCGCATTCTGCGATGCCAATCTGTAGGGCGTCCAAAATGCTGAGGAATTAAAAATAGTAGCAAAGGATTTAACCTCCCCCATGATATTTTGCTACGTGTTCGAACAGCAGGCAAGAGTGAACTAAAAAGCAGAAGGCTAAATGTGCTGAAGTAGCTCAGTAGTTTCATTAATTTGTTAATAAATCGGCGGTACGCAACTTTACGCAACTGCAAGCAATTCTACGCGGTCTGTACGCCCGATCTACGTATATGTACGCAACTGTACGCCCGCTATATGCAAAATACGCCACGCGGATACGTGCTTCCTACGCAAACATACGTAACTCTACGCCTGGACTACGCCGAGACTACGCCAGTCCTACGCGTAGCATCATTATTATTTTTCATGGGTACGCAGGTAATTTCGGCGTAGACGCTACGCAACTATACGCAACTGTACGCTAAGCCCGGTGTGAAACCCCCTTTAGGGGGGAAGTCCCCACATGGCATATCTGGGACACCGCTGCCAAACCTCCACGATATGCAGCACGCGGCAAATATGACGCGACACGCAGCTCGCATCAATGTGGGAATCATCTGTTTTTCACACCAGATTGTCCTGCAACGGGGCAAATAGCATTGTGCTGTGAGCAAACAGCGGCCAAATCGAACCCGAATGAGATTCCACGGCTCCGAAATGAAGAAACGGCGGACGACCATATTTACCCAGATGCAGAAGCGAATTTGTGCTACCGAGAGGGGCTCGCTCATACATGCTCCGCGCAAGATGTAACAGGGTCGGCTTCATGAAAATTAGATTACAGCAAACAAGATGCGAAGGGAATGCACCGACATCTATAAAGATTTAACGTAAGCAAACACAGTAAGAGACACCGTATCCTGCAGAGAGTAAGATATTGTACACCTATGAATTAGGGCAAGATTCAGTTACACTCCGTGTAATTGATGCTAACTATGCACTTTCTCTCACCAACCCTTGCTTTTCTTGAAAACTTTTAATATCTATAGATGTGATCTCTTTTTAAAGCCCCCATCCCCTCCCTATTCCTGATCATAACCAAATTTCTACCCTCCTCCAACCTGGGCACAATGCTCCAAGAATCGTAGATGATCTTCCAGTCCACATACACATCCTATGTAACTCTTTCCTCTTTTAAACTTATTGCCTTCCATTCCATCTACTGTATACGCCGAATATTTTGTGAGGTTTTTATTTTCGCAAATTTGCGAGTCAGGTGCTATTTGCAAAATTAAAGACACATGAAAATATTGACTCTGATCCCGATGTGAATATTACGTACGCGTGTACATTTCTCCGTCAGTACAGGACTCCACGATTGCGAATTTAATCGCTCGCGAAATCGATAGGAATTCCTGACTCGCAAAAATTTAGACTCGCAAAATTTATGGCGTAAAAAGTACACAGTGTAACAATTTTTTTCTTTAAACTCCACCTGGGATAGCATGAAATGAAAAGATGAAGAATGCAACTGATTCATCAATGATTTCTATATAAAATCTACTTATATTGTAGTATGATACCGATATAATCTACTACCATTTATATGAGTAACCTTTACAAACCATTTTTTTTTTTTTGGGGGGGGGGGGGTCACATTTGTGCAATTCTGATATTGAACAGTCTCCTCCAGGTCAGTTCTTTGAATCTTTCATTGCATCATTCAGAAACCTTCTACACAGCAACATGAAGCAGGTAAAGCATACCTGCACATAAACAAGCTCTCTTATCTATTCAGGTGACTTAGAATTAAACTGTCTGAAAACTTTTCTTTCAAAAAAAACAACAACAACCAATCTTGCAATATCTATTTCTCCTTTCTTCAAGTACCAGTACATGGCAAATTGATCTCTCCTTCTAGTTCAGAATCCTTGAATTCCCAGAAAAGCATGACCTGGTAATGGGTATCAAAGAATTGCATTCAAAGTGATACAAGCAATTCTGTTGGTTATTTCACGTCAAACACTGCACAATATCCATATCTCAATACCTCTTACTTGATATATGATTCTTATCAAATAGGAAGCCAGTCTAAACTAAAACAATTTACAATGAAGTGTGTTTAAGGGAAAGAACTCCTACAATTTGACTCTAAACCATAGATGATGTAGCCACGGTAGTTTAGGTCATGACAACCATAATGACAAGTAAAACAGGACCCACTGTAGTTCTCATCCCATCACGCCAGCTCAGGTGTGATGGAAGGTGTATGCAAACTCAGTGTCAGGTGCATAAGACAGAAATGGGGACAGGATGCCACACACACATACACACACACACACACACATGCACACAAACACACTGCTTATGCAAAGGAGAGCAGGGGGGGGGGGGTTAGGTTGTCATATTAGAGTTAGATGAATAGAAAATTGAATTACTAGCGCAAACACTACAGAGGCAACCTTGACTTCAGCTCCCATCAGGATGGCGTTTTGTCACGATCACTTATGCACGTGATTGAGGGAGCAGGAATCGCTTCGTAGCTAGGTGGCGTACCTAGTGTCGCATGCAACGACCCCATTCACACAGCACCAGCCTACATGGGCACTGAAGTGTACCTCCTGCAGAAATTTTGGCATCTTTTAATTGGCATCCATCATAAACAGAATAAACATCTATATACAATGTCTAAAACCACATGACAAAGTGAATGCTTATGTGCCACTGCTTTTATATCTACCATGACATGTACACATATATCTCGTACACCTGAAGCTAGTTTCTATCACCTAGCATATATTTTATAATCAGTATTCTTTGCTTTGTGTTTGGGATAAAAGCAGCAACTCTTTCAGTTTAAGGCACTGTTACATCATAAAGTCAGCATGAGAAGCAGAAGGTGGTATCACCCTTCCAACAAATACTACAGAACCTCAGCGAAGCTTTTCAATAACTTTCATTGCTTAGGGCAATAACAGGTAGGCCTATACACAGCTATAGCAGTTCTGTAGTTTGAGAACTAATGTGAGCTTTTCATAACAAGAGAGTTTGTAAAGCACCATAGATTGAGAGAATACAAGCATGCATTCATGGACCGTAATGTCATAAGCATTCTGTGGTATTTGCACTTTACACCGCTATACCTTCAAATACACAAAGTTTGTTGAATTTCCAATTCACCTGCTATCGAGCATCATAGACTGATACAATAAGAATCAATTAGCATTCAATGGCTAAAGAGTAGCAAGCATTCTTTAATGTTTTACTGCTGTACTTTTTAATGCAGACAAGCTTTGTGTTGCACAATCAAATTCAACAGCTAATGAGCATCAAATAATTGGAGAATAAGAATCAGTTTGTATTCATGGGCTAAGCAGACGGGCATTCTTTGATGTTTACACAGCAGCACCTCTGAATACAACATAGACCACGTCCTGTCTTCTCAGTTCACCTGCCGATGAGCGCACCTGCTGCCTACAGTACCACGATGATTACATTAAACATTTTTAATAAGGAACAATTTGTGCTGGCAACGAATTAAGAGTGCGGCAGGAAAGTGCAGTACGACCTCGCGCGAACAGCTCTCGAGCGGAGCTCACATTACGCCCCAGCCTGCACGACTCCGCGGAGCTCCATCACACTTCGCTGGAGTATCTCCACAGACTGCCCGGCCGTGCAGTGGCAATCAAACCGAACCCTTCATATTTCTCTCACTCCCTCCCATATTCATGCTGCCTGGGCATAAATCATCAGCAGCCTATCTAAATTCACCGACATTAATGGTGAATTATCCCTCAGCCAAATATTACTCCTCTTTCGCCCACTTTCTTCAACTCCAGCACTCTCTCTCTCCCTCTCTATCATTCTACCTCGCCCCTGCTGACTTTATATGAATCTTGCCCACAGCTGGGGCGGCTCAATATTATAATCTGGTGCAGCTGCACTCTTTTTCCTGCTTGCCATAACAAGTACATACTGTATATTTTGCATAATTCACATAATGCGTGCAGAGGTACAAGCACTACATTTCCGTTGAGAGTGACCAAAATACCTCAAACATAATCTTGCCTTGTATGCGCTTGTCTTCTCTTTTATAGTGCATCCTGCCATGTGTCACTTGTCAAGCCCTACATTACTGCATACAATATCTGTCCTTTTAATCGATGATGGTATTGATATCAACAATGGATGCTGGGCATAAAATCTAATAAATCAATCTAATCAAAAGGAGACTCTAAACTTTTCCACTAGTGGAGATGCACAAAGTGTTTAACTACATATCATTACCTCTGCAGTAACTGGAATCAAATCTTTATTGACAGTACATATACAAGGTATGATATGGTAGATATGATATTTCATTGAAATTCAATGAAAATTAACTTCTGTTTTATATCAATGTATGTCTCTTTTAGTAACACAAGGGTAGATCACTAAATTTTGCATACCACAGATTAAACTGATGAGCTGCCTCATTGAATACATGTACTCTATCACTATATCATACATGACTGAACTTCATCAAATTCGTCCTTCAATCATCCCAATCAGAAATAGAATATTTGACTTCTGAATGTGGTTGTATCAACTCTGACCTTTGACCTTCTACCTTGTGACAGGAGATATTAACCCTAAAGCTTACATGACCTGGATGAGCCCTGCATTAACTCTGTTGGAAATTGCACTCAACACTCAACAACACTCAAATAGTTGTTTATCTTTGTATGTTCATGAATATGTGCTCTTGTTCGTGAAGTTTTCTGTGGTACTAGATCTGCTCATGGCAGAACGCAATGGCACAATGAGTGGACAATTCAACAATATAACGCCTTCAGTACCACTCACACACAAAGAATCCTGAGGAATGATAAATAGAAATGAAAAAATAGAAAGATAGATATCTAGATAGATTGATATATAGAAAGAGAGAGAAAGAGGGGAAAATGATTGGAGAGAAAGGATAAAAATCACAAAATATATCTGCAAATTTACAGTTCCAGATAAAAATGCTACTGACAACCAATAACAAGGGAACTGGCACTTTATTCCATCTCATTTTCTCTTTCCATCGTATTAACATGCACTCGCCTAAAATGTGCAGTATATTATTTTCAAACTAAGTGAGTATGGATATGTTTCGGGCTTCCGCGGCAGCCGAGTGAGACCATATAAAACCCACAAGGCACGCAAAGCACCGCACTCCTCTGCTGGCGCCGATACACATGAAATGTCGAACATGCAGGATATGTTTCAGGTAATTTCATCAAGCATGCTCCTTCACTGCGCACGAACCCCAGGGAAATGTAGAGCAATGTGTTGCTCCAAAGACGGCGGAGGCCGAAGGAATCGCATCTCTTAGTACTACTGCACATAACAAGAGTCCTTCCCGGCAGAGATATGTGGGAACAAGGTATACCAAACCATTTAAAAAAAAAAATGAAATTGAATATAAAGTAATACATGCAGCATGTCAAATATCTTTACTTAAATTATGTATGTACGTGCATGTATGGACATTTGTATGTATGTCTGTATGTATGGACGATAGGTATAGGTATGGACATGCATCTGTCAATCTTTCCTTTATCTATCTACATCTTTTTATCTACGACAAAAGTGGAATTTTTTCGCGGTGTTGAAATTTTCGTGCACTTCGCGCAACCAGAAACTAACGCAAAAATAAAAGCACATGAATATTTTTGCTTGCCATATGTTTAAGTAGTTGATGTCTTGATTCCGTGGAATTAAAAACGTATGAAACTCTTCTACCCGGCCGAGCGCGAAAAATTAGTTGCGCGAAAATATCCACTTTTACAGTATCCATACAAAGAGATTCTCTGTGAAGAAATACACTTTGCAAACATATCAAAATGAATATTATCCTTCCAATCAATGGCTCTCTAGCTACATGAACACAAAATTGCAGTGAATATAGAAAATTCTACATTCTGGCAAACCAAACAAAAGATTCTTTACAAGCCCAGTGTTCATTCGCTTTCACAAACAGCCACGCAGGCAAGATTTTATGATGGAAAAGAGACCGAAAGTGAAGTTACAATTCTCTATATTGGATAACCACAAGAAAAGAGTAAAACTGGTACTCTTGTTTTTCTGTAAGTGTCCATCTGTGCATTCACCTATTGGCTACATGTCAGTTTAACCCGTTGAGGACGAGTCCCGAGTATACTCGGGCAAGCATCTATGGGAAATGCGTGTTGTAGCAAATTCAAACCGTCCTCAACAGGTTAAAAGGACATTTGATAATATTCATCATTTAGCTCTATAGCATATCAGACTATCAGCAAATCATTTTTTTTTTGGTTGTTTTCTTCTTTATCAATGCCAACCTGATCTATAATTAATGGTCAAGTCATATAGGCCTAGCCTAATCCACAGAATTGTTTGTTATTTCTTTTTAAAGTTAGTCCGTGTTTGAATGTTTCTTACTACATATCGTTGACAAGAGAATTGACCTTTAATTAGAGAGGCCACTAGCTTGAACTGTCTTGCACCACATCCAGAACTGGTACTCTTTATGTGTTTCAGCAAGTATTATGTCAGTTTTCATATCTTATTTAATTGTGTGTATAATGTTATTTGCTTTCACAAGGTATGTTAAGAGCAAAGCTTTTTTTCCCTCTACCTTTGTCTCAATCCTATGTGATCTCATCATGTCAAAATCATGGAATACATATTTTGAACTCACACAGAATGAAATATACATTCCTATAGAATACCCAAATCTCCCCTTAAAAAAAAAAAGCAAAAGGACAAAACACACAAAAGAAACAGAACATTCTACTCTTGCTAAGAACGGCTGTGAAAGAACCCTGTATCATTTATAAAACCAGTATGCTAATCTTTGCATATGATGACTGCCTCTACTTTGTCTTTTGTAATGCACACTGACCCACTAAGTGACACTGATGATTGTGAGTGACAGAAGGTCACTCTTGAAAGGCAATGCTCTTTCAAAAAGTATGTGCGCTGTGAAATGCATCTTTGTTAGCACACAGTGAGCCATGGCCATCAACGCGGGGATGAGCAAACTTTTCTCTTTAGAGGGAGGTGTGAGGAAGGGGGGGGGGGGGATAAGAGTGTTCATATCATTTCAGGTGGTTTTTCATATTAGATGTCCCCAATTAAAATAACAACGTAACATTTGGCACTGCTCCATTGTGAGCAAGAGACAAGGTTTCATAACTTGTTTAAAAACAGAACATTTGTGTTCAGCCGGGCTCACACTCTTGTTCACATTGTTTTGGAATAGACATCATGGACAACAAAAATACAGCTTGTATTTCTTATTTTGATTTTTTTAAAAACATTTTCTGAGATATTAAGAAGAATTGCTGTGATATAAGAAGAATTTATCCTACATATCAGTGGATATTTTGTGTCCGGTGTACATGACATAATCTGGGCAATTGTGTTTATGCAAGTGAGTTGTTTTTCATTTCAGCAATTCAGATGTTGCTGTCATGGCATTTCCTGAACCTGCTTCTTCCCCTGTGGGGTAAGGGTAATTTTATATAAATGTGTGTCTGATTGCCAATTTGATTGGGGGGGGGGGGATCATGGTAGGGTATGAGATCACAGAAACAAGTCGATGTCTGGACGCAAAATTACAGTTTATGAGTCTGCTGTAAGACAAGACTCGAGAGTAAGACTGCTGTACATAGACAAAAACGTAGACAAAAATCAATGCAATCAGTGTTGATATGGTGGAGATGCATGAGCCTACCATAGGAGCAGAAATTGATGTGATTTCTGCACATCTCAACCTACAAGCATCTCTTGCACCTTGTCAGGATCATCCCGGAACAAATTTGAGTTTGTTTTTTGTCTTGTTCCTGCTTTCGATGGTGAGTTTGCATTTTCAAAGTTTGTGCATTGTTATTTCATCTTTTCTATCACTTCAGTTTTCATGTCGTTTTATCATTATGACAAGGTTCCACAATTATTTTATACTCTTCTCAGTTTACTTTGTTTTCCTTATGAAACCCTATTTTCTGTCACCGAAGAATGTGAAATGTCTACGTTCTTTTCAAAAAATGAAATAAAATTTGAATTGAAAAAGAAAAAATTGAATTGAAGTGTTTCAGACGAGAGACTACATTTGTGAAACATACCAAAGATAAATGAAGTATACTGCCATTCTTCTGTGACCATTTCACATCCGTATACATAAATGTAGGGATTGACTAATTTGTCTAAATATCCTGCAATGATTCTTCCACAAAATTTGACTTAAGTTGAAATAACAGGTTGGACTTTTCCTTCTTTATTTTGCAGTTTGGTGGCTGCTTTCTCATATTGTTTCTTTGTTGTTGTTGTTGTTTTTTTTTTCAATGAGAACAGAACATGTTCACTGGTTAATTTATGACCATTTCACATTCTCTGAGTGTGTACAAAGAGAAAAAGTCTAAAAAGTAAACAGATTCTCAACATTCTTACAAACAGAATTTCACAAGTTGTAGGTTGGATACAGAGGAGTATAAATTCTGTTTGTTTTTTTTTCTCTCTCTCTCTTCACCTGAATATCTGCTTTGAAACATGACAAAGCATTTACTTAATTGAAGTGTACAATGCATGACAAAGTTCAAGGTAGTTCAAATAGCTTTTTTTTTCACATGCTTAACAACTATGAACTAAATGAAGTAACATCAAACATTATTGCAGTGCACAAATATTGATATTGAAGCTTATATTTTGATGGCAAAAAATAAACCTGTGAAGTATACAAATATTAGGTTAGATTGTGAGGTTTAACAACAGTGAAAAGAACAGTCAATTTGTTACGAACAGTATGAATAGTAAACACATGCTTGAAGTGACACAGACCCAAAACATGTAATTCCTGCATTGTTCATAGAAAAGATGACAAAGTTTGAAAGAAGAATTGTACAAATGTCTTGGTGCCATTGCTTTTATTTACTCTTATGTATTAAACACACTTTGATGGCTGTCAGCACATATATCTTTACTCAAACATAAAGTTATTAGCATCTTGTTGCCTCTACTGATCACCGGGAGGGGAGAATTTCCAAAGAAAGTTAGCAGCAAAGATGCGCAGGAATCTCTCTGTGTCTCCAAATCTAATAGTCTCCGCACAATTTCCAAGGCTCCCAGCTTATTAAATTTCCCATCAAAATCTCATCAGGGCCTCTAAATAGCACTAAGTGGGAATCTCTGCAGGACCGATGCGCGGCCCCAACATCACCGCAAAAGGTGTCAAAATATGTTTTCAGGGAGGATGATACAACCCAGCTTGATCAACAGGCAACATGGGGCCAATATCCAAAGGACAGGGAGGGAAGGGGAAGGGGGGGGGGGGGAGGGGAGAGGGAAACCTTTCAAATTAGCCACAGAAATAGATAAAAAAGAAAACATTTGATAGACATGTGTTGTGCACATGATTCCATGACATTCATTCCTGCAACAATTGCTCCCATGAATCACCTGCATGCTAAGCCAAACATAACTTCTATCCACAAACCTAACCCGAATCCTAATCCTCATACCAAACTAAACGTAAAACCCTATCACAACCCATGCACAACCCTAACCCTAAGCATAAGTCCTTTAAAAAAATATGACCGGATCAATTGTTGCAAGAGCAAATGGTCGTGTCACCATTGCACACACACACAAACAAACAAGCACACACACACACACACACACACACACACACACACACACACACACACAATACACATGCAACAAGGCAAGTGCTCTCTTCCATTCAAACATATTTGTGTGTATATTAGTACTGGTATTCTTTATTTTTCTAATCTTACTGGCCTATTGACTGGCCCCCTCTAAGAACATGCAAAGCTTTCCATCAATATCAAAATGTTACTGACTGGAAACTACAATGATATGTAAATGTGTCTCTTGCCCAAGTTTCTCCTGACCTGAAAGAGTCAGGTGAATCCACGGGAGGATGGAAGATGACTTAGTGGAACCTGTGAAACCCTAAAGGTCAGTGCGAAGTGTGGCACACGACGGGGTCACTTATACAGTGATGGAGGTGGATGAAGAGCTAATGCCTGAAATGCAACACTTTCTCGTATTGATTTGATCTCGCATATTCTTTGCATCCACAGGGATACCAACCACGTAAACAGCACTGCAGTATTCTGAAGGCTGTAATGGCATATTTCTAGTAGAAAAACAGTGTTTTGACCTTTTCTGCAATAGACATGTATTGTAATAACATTTGAGAAAAATAGACTTTTCCAAAGAAACCTGTAGTATTTTTGGCAAAACACAGTACAAAATAGTTGGCATCTCCACATCTATGCTTAAATTGTATCTCCACTTGGCATATAATGCAGCGCACCCTGCTACAAAAAGAGGGCTTCTACGAATCATTATTGCAGTGTTCTCAGACTTAGACATGACTGCGTCATTACTGGGTACATTTCATGCATAAATGAAGAGAGGTTAACACTATAGATATTTTCACCCACAATGTATGGTACGATGCACAATAAAAAAATCTGCTACATAGTGGCTTCATGTCAAACATGCTCTTAAATGTTCCAGGTTTATATTTCCCCTTCTGGCAAAACAGCTGCAAAATGTAAGGCCCTGGTTATGCTTGCACTGGGTTTAAAGCTGTTATTTTCCCATACATATATTTTTCGTGAATTAAGAGGTCACAGACATTTTCGCATTAAATTATGATTCCATACCCCTGCTTCAGTACAAACCACATTACATTCTTCATTAGATGAATGAATAATCGTTTCTACATGACCCAGTTTTCTTCCGCCATCTGAAAGCCTTTTCATCAATAACCACACGCAATGATTCCACGTCCACATCTATTAGTGGAGCTCAACGAAGGAATGTCAGCATTTCATGTTAAATGGCATGTAACATGGGCACAGCTTCTTGACAAATATGTACCATGAAGGCAAACAAAAAGACAAATATTGTGAGAGAGGAAAAAAAAAATAAAGAAAGGGGGAGCATGGGTGTAAAGGGAGAGAAGAGATAGAGAAGATGAGAGGAAAAATAGAGAGTTAGAGAAGGGAGAAAATGAGATGGAGAAGGGAGAGGGAGATAGAGAAGAGATGACAGAAGAGAAGAATGATAGAGGAGAGATAAAGATGAGGAAAGATAGATATGGGGAGAGGAGAGATAAAGAAGATGAGAGGAGCGATAGAGAAGGGGAGAGGAGAGATAGAGAAGGGGAGATGAGAGGTAGAGAAGATGAGAGGAGAGATAGAGAAGGGGAGAGGAGAGATAGAGATGGGGAGAGGAGAGATAGAGACGGGGAGAGGAGAGATAGAGAAGGGGAGAAGAGAGATAGAGAAGGGGAGATGAGAGATAGAGAAGGGGAGAGGATAGATAGAGAAGATGAGAGGAGAGATAGAGAAGGGGAGAGGAGAGATAGAGATGGGGAGAGGAGAGATAGAGAAGGGGAGAGGAGAGATAGAGATGGGGAGAGGAGAGATAGAGAAGGGGAGAGGAGAGATAGGGAAAGGGAGAGGAGAGATAGAGAAGATGAGAAGAGAGATAGAGATGGGGAGAGGAGAGACAGAGAAGGGGAGAGGAGAGATAGAGATGGGGAGAGGAGAGATAGAGAAGGGGAGAGGAGAGATAGAGATGGGGAGATGAGAGATAGAGAAGGGGACAGGAGAGATAGAGAAGGGGAGATGAGAGATAGAGAAGATGAGAAGAGAGATAGAGATGGGGAGAGGAGAGATAGAGAAGGGGAGAGGAGAGATAGAGAAGGGGAGAGGAGAGATAGAGAAGATGAGAGGAGAGATAGAGAAGGGGAGAGGAGAGATAGAGATGGGGAGAGGAGAGATAGAGAAGGGGAGAGGAGAGAGATGGGGAGAGGAGAGATAGAGAAGGGGAGAGGAGAGAGAGAGATGGGGAGAGGAGAGATAGAGAAGGGGAGAGGAGAGATACAGATGGGGACAGGAGAGATAGAGATGGGGACAGGAGAGATAGAGAAGGGGAGATGAGAGATAGAGAAGGGGAGAGGAGAGATAGAGAAGATGAGAAGAGAGATAGAGATGGGGAGAGGAGAGATAGAGAAGGGGAGAGGAGAGATAGAGAAGATGAGAGGAGAGATAGAGAAGGGGAGAGGAGAGACAGAGATGGGGAGAGGAGAGATAGAGAAGGGGAGAGGAGAGAGAGAGATGGGGAGAGGAGAGATAGAGAAGGGGAGAGGAGAGATACAGAAGGGGACAGGAGAGATAGAGATGGGGACAGGAGAGATAGAGAAGGGGAGATGAGAGATAGAGAAGGGGAGAGGAGAGATAGAGAAGATGAGAAGAGAGATAGAGATGGGGAGAGGAGAGATAGAGAAGGGGAGAGGAGAGATAGAGATGGGGAGAGGAGAGATAGAGAAGGGGAGAGGAGAGATAGAGATGGGGAGATGAGAGATAGAGAAGGGGAGAGGAGAGATAGAGAAGATGAGAGGAGAGATAGAGAAGGGGAGATGAGAGATAGAGAAGATGAGATGAGAGATAGAGAATGGGAGAGGAGAGATAGAGATGGGGAGAGGAGAGATAGAGAAGGGGAGAGGAGAGATAGAGACGGGGAGAGGAGAGATAGAGAAGGGGAGAAGAGAGATAGAGAAGGGGAGATGAGAGATAGAGAAGGGGAGAGGAGAGATAGAGAAGATGAGAGGAGAGATAGAGAAGGGGAGAGGAGAGATAGAGATGGGGAGAGGAGAGATAGAGATGGGGAGAGGAGAGATAGAGATGGGGAGAGGAGAGATAGAGAAGGGGAGAGGAGAGAAAGAGATGGGGAGAGGAGAGATAGAGAAGATGAGAAGAGAGATAGAGAAGGGGAGAGGAGAGATAGAGAAGATGAGAGGAGAGATAGAGAAGGGGAGAGGAGAGATAGAGAAGGTCAGAGGAGAGATAGAGAAGGGGAGATGAGAGATAGAGAAGGGGACAGGAGAGATAGGCATAAAGAGAAGAGAGATAGAGGCAGAAGGAGAAACATATTATTTACCAAGGGCAGGTTTCAATGACCAACTTACCCGTTCTGGTTCAGTGTCTACTGCTTCTGAGTTCAAAAACTCTCTCATTATGTCAGATTCACCGATCACCCTGACAGCCGCCACTGTAACAAGAGAAAGAGAGGGAGAGAAATAGGGAGTGAATGTAAGATCTGTGTATACATTGCACTACAATGTATACTTTTCTGCCTGCAATAAAGATAATATGCAGCAATGGAATGGGAGAAGTCAAACAAATTAAGTTAGCATCTAAATCAGGTTTGTCCCACAACAATCCAGAGGCTACATTGGATACACCAAGGGCTTGTACGTGCCTTGTCTGCCGGTTGGTGCATTTACAAAACAGAGGGCAGGATTCACGGATGGACATAACTGTCCCAAGAAGGTTTTACAACAATCCACAGTAATTAAAGGAGCAGTATGTGCTTTATCATGTTACAAGCACTCAAATTGACATTGAAGTGGAGGCACAGTATGTGTATTCTGGAATATAAAGATATGAGTGGGTGTGTGCATGTCTGTGTATGTATGTGCATGTATGTCTGTGTCTTTGCAAATATGTGTATGTTTGTTTGTATGTGTGTGTGTGTGTGTGTGTACATGTCTACGCTCTACATGAGAATGTACGTAGGTGTAGGTATATACAGAGGTGTCTATTTTCTCTTTGTTACTATACTAAAACATGATGAATTATAAGTTCCCACACCATGAACATGCCATAAAAGGTCATCCCAACATAGTTGCTATCTGATGTAGATATGGACTTATTACTGGAGTCATGTCAGTACAACATGCTCTCATGGCAGTTTCAGTGTATTTCAATGTAATGTTAGCGTCATACCTCAAAGGACCGGCGCTCAACATGTTTATTAAATTCCACACGATGACATTGATGTGGTACATTGTGTCCCATCATACACATCTGTTATTCTTTCATCTTTTTTCTCTCTCTCCCTTTCAGGCTCTTGATAAAATCAGGAAAACAAAAAACAAAAACCTGCCATCTTAAGAGCATGAACTGGTACTCCTCTGCATCACTGCATTAATCTGCATTGCTCCTTTTTCCTCTTAGATGCTTTGTGACCTTGGACTACTTTTGGAATGCATTCACTAATACTTGGTACTGCAAACAACAGGACAGTCACTGGGTAAAAACAGGACACAAAATAGCCTGTAATGATGTGTAATAAATTCAAATGATTTGATAACCATACTCATTTGGAGGCTTGAAAATGTCAAAACAAAGGAAAATAAATACTTTAAAAGCAAAAGAAACAGTAGCCAGGAATTACATTTATATTCCATTCATCATCTGTGCACTGCGCACAATGCTGAAGTGGCCTTATATTAATATAGTCAGCTGAGAACTAGAAGGGCACTATTCCATTCTAAGATTTGAGCATAAATAAAGTGAAAACAATCAATTTTTTCATGAAATAATGAGCTTATCTAATCAAAATTGGGTAAATTTATAGGCATTGTTCAATATATCAGGTAAAATGGTACTATTGTGGTTTTGATTTTTAACATTTTGCTGAAAATGAAAATAATCTAAAATTGACACCAAGATATAAAGGAAATTGAGCTCTCTAATGTGATATCAATAATTCAATATCCAAAAAAACTGCAATAATGCCTTCTGGTTCTCAGCCAACAAAATGTCAACTTTTAAGCCAGCAACCACAGGAACTGCCCCCTTCCCCCAAACACTAAGCAATGAAGATAGATTGCCTTGCTTAGGGATATATCAGCCACAGACAGAAGACTTGAACCATCAATTGCAGATTTACCCACTGAGCCACAACTGGGGGGGGGGGGGCATTCCACAACTGGGGGTTATTTCATGAAGAGTTTGGGCGGATATATATATATATATACATTTTTTCTGACAAACTGTTATAAGCTACTAAAATCATTGCATCTGATTGGCTAAGAACAAATTTAGAAAAAAAAAAATCCGACAAAATGCTTCATGAAATGTCCCCCTAGTCTTCAAAGTTATTCACACTAGTTACTTTTTTTTGGGAGGGGGGTAGGGGGAATATCTCTTTCTCATGTGATTTAATTTACAAATCACATGAGAAAGATTAATTGACCCTATCTTGAAAGAAACACTGAACATAGCACACTTTGGAAAGTTTATCCACGGCACTCTGTACCCAGGGTAACAACCTTCTGCTCTACTAAACTGGAAGTATTTTGGCCACTGCAACACCACCACTCAAGCATAAACTCTGTCGCATGCTGGAGGAGAGCAGGTGTTGGGCCTTGCCTGAGAGATCCACTTTAATTGTCGTAGTGGCACCTCATACATTGGCATCGTAGACTGATGATTAATAGGTTCACAAGTGGTTCGGTGTATGAGTGTGTGGGGGGGGGGGGTAAATACAAAATACGAGTCTCAGGTGAAACGTGGGTAATGCAGTCATATTTTATGGTAGCAATGCTGTAGGCAAGACCTAATCTCGCAGGTGGAATAGACATATTACTGCCATTATTGCACACCCAGGATATCTTGAAACAAGAAATGTTTGTGTGCATTTATAATTTAATGAATTTCGCAAGAGCTAGGATTCACGAAAGTAAAATGCATATGAAAGTTCTTGTCTACACTATATGTATATGCATCGAATGCCAATGGAATTTCACAAAAATTTCACGCTGCCAAAATATCTTGCTTTACGGTATGAATGTCATAATCAGTACAATTTCTGCATTCTGTATTCTGTATCATGGAGGGGGGTGGGGTGGGAGAAAAAATTCATTACTGCTGAAAGACCTGCTCTAACTGCTACTTGTAAGTAGCTGTCAAAGAAAATAAGACACCATGACATTCTGAAGATGAAAGTAATAAATCTACTCAGTTATTCATGACATTCATTGTTTGTAAATCCATTCAGACTGCTGTCAGAGAATTTCAAGACCCAACACGCACAGGATTCAGTGGATATAGCCCAAATAGATGAATTGAAAAATGGGACAACCTACGATAAATGCATGCACCAAGTCACTTGCTGTCACTACAGCTTGCTCTGACAGCGGAAACCCATGTCTGACAGAGAAATAAATAAAGAAAATGCCCAGTATTACAGAAACCCATGGATAATGTTACTGCATACAACACCGAGCATGAAAAATTCATTTTGCAATTCCCATGCCATTTGTGCAGGGCTACATTTAAAGCCCTAAACCACATCCAATTACTCTACTGAATAAATGATAAACCCCTGCTGCCCTATCGTTTAGGATTCAATGCTATGAATTATGCACGGTGTGACATTACTAACCTCATCTTTGGAAGGAAGAAAAAGAAGGAAAGCACACACACACACATACACACACACACACACACACACTCAAAATGATGTTTGAAGTGAGTGCATTGCATTTCTTAGAGCTTTACTCTTTTTTTAGCCCTGGACATTTAGCTCCAAGCAGATCATCTGAACATCTGTTCAAAAGCCCGGCCACGAAATCCCCGCCGTTTGCGAAACAATTTGTTGATGAGATTTGACAATGATCTATACTGCAAAGAGCCCTCTTGGGGTAGCAGCGCCATCTATTTCAGTTAACTTCCTACCGCTGAGAGCAGGGTTTAAATGCCATTCAGTTGCTGTCGGATTTCTTCCAGGCTGAGGGGGATTTGTGCATAAGTGGAACTTATAGGGCAATCTACATGGTAAGATATTTTTGGTTGCCTATGTCACGATGATCCTGCGCATTTGTAGTTTCGAACAGGTAACGTCTATGCTTTCTTGCTTTCTTGTCAAGGGAAAAGAGAGAAAAATAAAAATGAAATACAACAAAAGGACTTCACATTTGACTGATCATCTGAATTCCTTTCAAGAAGATTAAAAAGCAAATTTGCTACTTTTTCTACTTCAAACATATAAGGTAAATGACATGATGAATTGTTGAAATTCCATGACCAATATAGCTTTTTTTTTTTTCAGGTTGGCCTACGTACACTAAGAGTACATTATGGACATACTGGCATATAGACAATAGCATCATCTGTCTCATTCAGCTGTAACTAATAACGATCTATCTCATCTTATTCTAGATGACAATAGATGTTCATGGGCTAAAATCTTTGTTTTAGGCAAAAGCAGCATACATACATTCTATTTATGAATCACAGCAAAGCAATGTTTACGGCTGAGGGGGAATGGTACTGAGGGGTTCCTGGTCAGATGGTTACACTGTCACAAAACAAAACTGCCAAAAATAAACAAAAGCCTTGAGTCAGGTGATAATACGTACATACAGACGTTGGAAATTGTCCTTTAAATATTAGTGAATACGACGTATGCATCGCCCCTTGCATTACGCAGTGCCAGTTGGGGGCTTGTCAGCACTGTACAGGTTGAACAAATATCCATTACCATCAATCTCACCCTAAACGAACAACATGGACCAAAGAGGCTGCCACTGTGTTGTTCAGCCAAGTTTTTCTCATTCTTCTTTCACTTAGGCAAACCTCTTCCATTTCAAATGCTCTTATGATTCCCATAAAAAAGTGTTCTGTCCAAGAGTTCCTCTTTTTTTTTAAAGTGCTACCATACAATGTATGTTCCCATGACAAGCTGCGTTTTCTTGGATTTTCCTCTTTGCATAAAACATATATTTTCTAGGGTGTGGAATCTGAATCTTCTCTTGTAATAAAAGAAAGCATAACGGAGCGTTACATGCATCATGGGCTTCATGGAAATTTCTACACATTTTGTGCATTATGAAACTAGCACAAAATTGAAAGCATGCAAAGTGCTTGCTTGTTATATTAATAACATCTTATATGTTTTAAATGTTGAGGTAAGTGAATTGTAGGGGTATATTTGTTATGTTATTTGTTGTGCTCTTCACATTAGCTAGTCCTGTGGCATTAGTGAATTTGCTGTCATAATGTGGACCAGCTACACACCTTGTATCTTTAACCACAGCATATGCTGTCAAAGCTGTTAGTTAACTGCTGTGACAGCGGTTAGCTGTTTGAAGTGCTTGCTTAACTGTGACCGTCTGCAAAATTAAAAACTGGTGAAATTCATCTTACCAAGACAAGTGTGGAAAGTCATTTGCACATGAAAATTTGCCCTTTTACACTACACATAGTTTCGCTTGGACACCTAAGGGACTAGGTGACTCTGCCAATGCCACTCTGCCAATGTTAATACTTTGCCAATGTTGATGTGGGACACTGTTCACACATGCAGATCCCCAGGTTAATGGAACAGACTTGTCCCTGGACTGCGGGACGGGTGCTAGTAAGGGGTTCCTGTTTTTTTAATGTCTATGGTACAGTATATTTTTGTAATAATGGATTAATTTTAGTAGTTCTTTTATAAATTTTGTAATTGTTTTGGGTATCGATAACTTGAAGAGAAATCAAGCAAACATGAGTCTCATGTTGCAGCGCAGTAGAGCATACATTATATGGACAGCAGTTGCACTATAGAAATGTACCTTATCATTGTTAACACTCAAAAGAACATTGTCTTTAGCTATCAATGTTCTCAAGATAGGGTATATGAGGGTTTTCTTTCTTAACAAAGCATCGGAGCTTTTTATTTCTTTCAGACAAAGAACATGGCCACTGTGGATTTCTGAGATGTCAAAATAACATTGAAATGAGAAACTGATATTCACATCAAGGCCACTGAAAGTCACCAAGAATTAGAAGGATGCTGAAAGGAGATTCAATTCACCCTCAGAAAGCATAAGCATTCCACAGTGATCTACAGCTTGTTGCCATTTCCACGAGTTACAGTCAAGAGTCGGTTGCTTACAGGGGGCATTAACCTTCTAATTCTATAAAACCTGGGTCACTCTCACCTTTTGTGCACTACAGGTTTTTATGTCTGCCAAAAAAAAAAAAAGGGTAATGGCAAAACATTAATATTTTCTTCTACACAGTCAAGTATCAAATCTGATTTTACGTGATAAGACAACCCATTCTGCATGCAATTCGCATTCCATTCTGAATGTAAATTTGCCAGCGAAAGTTCATCCATTTTACGTCCAAAAACATAATGGGGGCAGGCTCATATTGGGCGAGTTAGCACGAGCGGGACTCATCAAACTGCCGAAAATGAGAGATGTCACGCCACCTTTGATTCCTCCGCTGCATGGCCGGAAACGCCACAGCTGTCTCTTTGGATTTGATTAGATAAAAATGGAGGGGGGTTGGGAGTAGAGGGTAAAAGGGGAGGGGTGGGGGGGGGGGGAGGCCAAGCAATGACGACTGGCTGGTCTCGGGGGTTTTTATGTCTGCCTTGGGACCTATAATGCCATGCTTCTTTGGTGGACTCTAATGAGCCAGTACGAACCACCTATGTGTATGCACACTCATGGACGGTTGTGGAGCACGCACAGATGACTAGTGCTCGTTTCGTGTGTGTGCATAACTCACACGCACGGCGACTCCTCATCATTTTCTGCCATGAGCGCGGGCATCGCAACCACAACATTCTTCCGTTCAAAATCCATCCTTTCACCACTGTTGTCACTAAATAAACCCACAGCTGTAGAAGCCAATGCTCTCCAAGCTTAAAGGGGCATTCCACACAATTTATATAATGCTGCATTAGGTAGTTACAGAAATTGATAAGGCAATTTACAGATTTGTGGAATCTATTGTGGTCGTTGAGCAAATAAATCAAGACTCTGAAAAACCCAAAACATAATACACTGAAAAAGGAATATGACATAGGAGGCTCATACATTCCAGAAGTGTAGCAATGCAATTCCATTACAATAGTTATTGTAAAACACGATATATTCGCGGCATCTACCATCTACAATCATGTGCAACATGACAAATCTACATAGGTTCCTTTGGTATAGAGACTGCAATACACCATCTGGTATGACATGCTACTACTATTGCTACAACATCTACAGCTCCAGGGATGTCATCCTTGTAAACAACACTGCAGTATTCTCAGGGCTGAAAAGGCACCTTTTTTTTTGGGGGGGGGGGGAGGGGGGATGGGGAGGATTCCACATGTTTACCTTACTTGCAGTAGACAGATGTGTTGTCGTAAAACTTGGGGAAAGTACTATAGCAATACTTTCCATGAAACCTGCAGTATTTATGTCAAAAACAAATGTAAATAATACTGCAAAAGAAAGTGACAGTTCGCATCTCGCGCACACCTTTTGGAGCTCCTTTATTGCCTATGGCAATGACTTTCAACAAATCAGGAGCAGATATCGTACACCATAACCACAACGAAAGATTGCAAGTATTCATTATCAAAATGGAAAACACACAGACAGAGCAAACTTCATCTGACTCAAATGAGGAGGCTGTTTGCTGATGCCAGCACTCACCTTTCTCCAAATAATACTCCAGGTTTCTCCTCCTCGTGTCCAGCTGCTGGTCAGACAGCGTGAACGGCCACTTCCCCGGGAACTTGGGGAACTGGAAATCGATGAACTCGCGCTTCAGCTTGGCGTGGACGTTGGCGAACTCGCTGTAGCGGTGTGAGCAGAGCAGCCTGCCCGCCATGTAGATGTTGTATACCTGGAGAGGAGGGAGAACCGAAATTAATAATTGAAATGAATGTCAGTAGGTGCTGGGAAGATTTCTCAGTATTCCTTTTCCTCCCCCTCCTCCTTCTCCTATTTCTTTCTCTTCGTCTTCTTGTTCTTCTACTTCTACTTCTTCATCTTTCCTCCTTATCATCATCATCGCCATTATTATCATAAACATCACCACAATCATCACCATCATCATCATCATCATGATTATCATCATCATCACCATTTTCATTATCATTTAATATACTGTAATTAGTAGTAGCAGTATTACTATCATTATTATGGTACTGTGAAAAAAAAAAAGTCCTTAAAGTACTTTAAACTTGTATGGCAGAGCCAACAAACTATTGACATTCGTTACAGCAACAAAGTCAAACTTCACAAATAGAGCCAGTTGTCTTAACTTTGTTTTTGCAAGTCATCATGGGTTCATAAATATCATCCTTTTCCGCACAGGAGTCCATTATCAACATCGCACATCCCAAATTTGGAATGAAAGTACAATTTGGAATCAGAGTACTTGATTTTCAAAACAGATGTAGACCTCACATAAAGGGAAACATTATCTTCATTTGTTTGATGATAAACAGAGAACCAAACACATAAAAACAGGAAAAGGAAGACAGAAGGAAATCATACGTGTAACATCTGGATTTTACTAGAGATCTTGACTATTATTACAAATGTGATGATAAAGAGTTTAACAATTATCGTTTCCTCTGTTTCAATTTTCCAAGCCTCGTCTGTCCTGTGCATTGCATTACTAACAAAATCTGCTCAGTGCTTTATATTCTCACATACTATGCAACACAGGCACATAAAGCGAGCGACTTCGGTCCGACATAAATTTTTCCCCCGCTGCATTCAGCATCGGCTCTCTTCTCGCTGCACCGCGCAGCCTGACGACGTGTTGACCGACAGTAGAAGTCACACAATCGAGGCATCAATCTCGCGACGTGATTGCCCACCGGACTTCTGGCTAGCGCTGAAATTTGAGTTCCCCTCCCAAACATTGTGGAGAATCAGACCAAACACAAACACCAAATAGCAGAAGAGCAGCAAACAGATGAAGAGAGGGGGAAAAGATGACGAGGAAGGGGGGGGGGGGGGGAGGGCACAGTAAGAAGAAGGCGTAAGAAAAATTACACCATGATGCCCGCACCATCTTTGCTTTTCCCACGTGTAAAATGCTCCGGGCAGGCTTTTGTGTCCTCTTCCAAAAATGTCAAATTTGCAGAGTTTTTTTTTTCTTTTTCTTCCCCTCTCGCATGTAGCTCTACCCAGACAGGTTTAGCCCAAAGCGTGCTGATTGCAGTAATGGAGTTAAGGTGCAAAGCTGAGGGAGTGCATTCTCCCACTTGATATATTCCACTTCCACTTTCAAACTGCTATTGTGTCGAGCGTCAGTGATCAAGGAAAAAAAAAAGGAAAAGAAAAAAAGAAGCTTGATGTACTGTCGATTCACTGCCCAGATTCGCCACAAGACTTTACAAAATTTATTGGGTGAAATATGGAAGCCCGAGAGAAATTGAGTGACGCAAGAAGGCTGCAAGGAAACAAGGATACTTAGTATTCCTTTGACAAGTTTTCTCTGCAAGTCTTCCACATTTCATTTCCGCCACTGGAAAGTAAAAACGTACACAAATCAAATACAGGATTGAAGTAAACTTAAATTTAGATGTGGCTTGTATTATCCACAACAGAGCATTTGGGCCATTGGGGGCGGAGGCATATTATGCATGCTGTTTGGACAGCAAATATTCCAGATGATACCACCAGTTTTAAAGCGAATCTGACACGAGCAATTATTAGGTCATACACACATACACACACACACACACTCTCTCTCTCTCTCTCTCTCTCTCTGACATACATACACTCACTCAGACATACACCTACACACATAAACAGCAATTGTGGATCATCTCAAGACTACTGCAAGTTTTGTACAGAGAAAAAAAAAAAGTTCTAAACATAATATGTCTTTGGTCTGTGATTTAGCAACCACAACTCAAGTCATTGTGACTAGGCTATTGTTAGACTGCAATAATTTGGTGTGCCGGATTGTATCTTGTTCTTACTGATTTCATGTCAAATAAATTAAATTTAGTGAAAATTCATGCTCAGGACAATGGGAGACTAGTGACAGGATGGTATCATCACCTCTTCTAATATGCATATATGTGGTTTCCATTGATGTCACTTTTCATGAGGAAAAATGGAAAACTTCACAATTTCATAACCTTCTTGTTTTGTCTGATTTTGATATTCAAACCTCTTCTGTTCTGTTCATGTGATTTATTAGCTGACAGGTCAAATCACACACAATGTAGAATCACATTTCAACAATAACCTCAACAAAGATTCTCTTTCTCACCACATATTTCTCGCCATTGCTGGTCACGTGCTGGTAGTCCGGTATCGTGATGGGGACCGGGCGCTTGTCGCTGTAGTCGCAGTACGAGTAGCCCGAGGACTCGTCGCTCAGGTCCCGCTTGTCCTCGCGAAAGTTTGGCACGGAGATGACGGTCAGTGTGAGTTCGTTGCCTCCCTGCTTGATAAGGTCCACCACAAACTTGTGTGTTGCTCCTTCTACATCAACCTCATTCCTGGAAATAACAAATTAAAAAAAAAAAAAAAATAAGTGGAAGTCATGAGATATACCATATAAAGTCACATATTGTTGGCTGAGAACCAGAAGGGTGTTATTGCAGTTTTGGAGGGTATATTACATTGTAGAGCTCAATCTCCCCTACATTATGACGTCAATTTTAGATTATTTTCATTTTCAGTAAAATGTTAACATCAAAACCACGAGGGCGTTATGTTACCCAATATTTGGAACTATGTTTATAAATCTGCCCACTTTTGATCAAATAAACTTTTTATTTCATAAAATTAATTGTTTCATTTTTATTTACGCTCAAATCTTAGAATGCGATAGCCCCCTTCTGGTTCTCAGCCGACAATACTATATAAGTGTGTATGGACAAACATGCATACTTACTGTGACTTCACATCATTCATCTGATAGGATTATTCAAAACCTACATCAGATAAATTTGCCCTCCTACAAATTCATTTCCCTACATACCGTATCATTCTATCACTGAGAGACTGGAAAACTATTCTACTTGAAAATTTTGTTTGCAAATCATCCATACATACACACATTACAATTATCATTATTATTCTTTTTTTTACAAGCCATGTAGCTTTCTTGTTTTGAGTGTAGTGACAGACTGGTGAAAATCTCACTGAGTGGAGTAACTCACTACTTATATCAATATCTCATGTATCATATTTGGGTTTTTTTCCCATCGCACTGTTCTACCCTGTATTCCATATTATTTCTCTTCTGTCTGATGCCTAGGAATAAATTGATGAATAAAATGAGAATAATTTCTTCTTTATTATTTGTGGTATTGATACAGATCCTCCACGCTACAAGCATACCACTTTAGGAGGGATTACTTCTGCTGTTGAGAGAAAGTGAAAAGATTTGGTGGGGGAGCGAAGGGGGGGGGGGTGTGGACGATACACAGCATTATATGCTTGTCTTCATCCCATTTCCAGAAGACAAAGAAAGAATGCTTGACCTTGAAATTCAAGTCTCTGATCATTTACAACAACTCTAATATCATCTGTATTCAAAGCCACGCTTAATCTCGCCATATTGCGGCTCACGCCACAAGGGCAGCTCGATATTAGATTTGGCCTTCCAAGAAATCACAGGTAAGCATCCATGCATCTCTGTCACTTTTAACCATGCTGGAAATGGATTCCAGTTATCTCAACCCCCTCTTTTTTCCCTCTCCAACTGCAAATTACGACAACGGTTGTCAAGGGGCACAAGTCTTCTACCTGAATCCTTAACAACCTGAACCAGAGCGGAGGTGAAAAAATCACTCTGTGAACATATGGCAGTGTCAAATATTCTGGAAAACAGCACAACAATTGAGAGAAAAAAGAAACGCCAGTAAAAATGCATTTTTTCCAGAAAAAGGTAAATGATCATATCATTATTCCTAGCCTTGTTCAATATTAAAAAAGAAAAGGAGGAGCAATTCAGCAATTTATTTCTCGCAGAAAGGTACACAGATACTGAAGAATGGGGAAAACAGAATGATAGCAGGAATGAAGACACAGAAGAGAGGGAAAAGAAGAGGGAGAAAAAGATAGAGAAAGTGAGAAATAGAAATATGAAACCATCCTGGTAGCTCCTGTGCAATTATTGTCGTTGTCATTGGTAACTAATGTGAGAGGGAGGCACATGAAAACAGCTGTAATGCCAGGCCCAATAGCAAAGCAATCCATCAAATGCTCTTTTTTTTCACATATCATATGTCCCCCTACTGTGATGATCCATCATTACACATAATTAGTATCTTCCAATGAGATGTCCTCTCTCCATTCCCCCCTCCCCCAACTCAAGACTCCAACCCCCTCCCTCCCTCCCTGCTGAGAGTGCACAACTCCGCCTAGCCCCGCCCATCACTTCCGTGGGCATAAAGATTTGTTACCCCCATCCGAAGCTATCTTCTAAGCAATCATCTGCGTGCAATCATTTCTATGATGCATCTCTTTGCAAAAATACTGTTTCCTCATCACCAATGAAAAAAAGATATACATCTGCACATCTTCGGTTTTATTTTTATTTTTTTTCTCTACTTTTTGCTCTTCAAAATCATCACTTTTGAATAGCATGCCATCTGCATGTAAACATCACGCACGATGCCCCACGATCGTCATCCAAGCACAGTTGAGAATAACCACTGAATTTTTTAATCTGCTATGTTGCTATGGCAGCAGAATTCTTTATTTCAAATCTTAGTCATTATTCTTGACAGATGTCTCTTGGTAGCCTTGGTTTCCAACTGTTTATTTCCACTGGATCAGAGTCTATACTAGAATGTTTTCTTTAAAAATCAAAACAAAAATCATGAAGGATAGGTAGTGGCAATCTATTTCTCCTATATCAAACATTCTTTTTTTCTTAATTTTTCTAGATTAAGCTGCATATAATGCAAATTCCAACAAAAATTGATGATTGTATGAATACCCAAATTTGAATTTGAATAGTACCAGAAACAATATAAGATCTAAATATGATCACAAGAGTGAGCGATTGCCGAGTGCACAAACGCTCGCAACTAGTGCACAAACTTTTGTTACAATTCACAAGCGCGCAAACATCTTGGTAGTTGCATGCTTCTAATATGCAGTTGTGTAGGGCCTACTCCTTATTCAGTGCTGAGTTAACTTCAAAGACGAGTAGAAGTACGGTACTTTTGTACAGTTTATTCCATCTATACAAAATGATTATGATAATAATCATATTGGATGGCATTAATTCATGGAATACCAGAGAATATTGCACTCGTTAGAGCCAATATTCCCTGGTATCCCATTCATAGCCATCCAAATATAATATAGAGATTCGGATCATGATAAAGATATATCTCGAGATTTGAATCCCGCTAATTTGTTTAAGTGTGAAAGCTGCTTTTTTTCTTGTTTTGATTTGAGACAATCCAAGTGCAAGGGAAAAGGTGAAGTAGGAGCATCATTGTGGATAAACATGACCTGTTAAACCCTTTACGTGCTTTGTGTGCCAACTGGCAAAGAAAACCCTACAGCATTATACACACTGTCCAAAGTCCCTGGTACAGAAAAGGTTAAAGTCCAACTGACAAGGAATGTTTGGCCGTCGAATCTACCCACCTGCCTTAGCATGATGAGGCTGGCAGGAACTAGAAAGTATGTTGACATTACACACACACACAACACACACACACACACACACATACTCACAACATAGCAGCACAAATTTACTCAACAAACACATACACACATACCACTGTGTACACAGACACTCACATAGAAAAAAAAAAAACATAACACAAAGCATGGGCACACCTGTTTACTGTACTTGTTGAGAAATTCTCAACTGAGTACTTGTACAGGTAGAGTATTAAATGACGTATGCAGTTCTGTAGTACCTGTAGTACCTGTAGTTATCTTTTTGCAGAGACTCCAACTCTCCCGCTTTCGACGGGAGATCTCCTGCCGAAAGCCCATTTTTGCAGAATCTCCCGTTCGCCCGCTTGAGATTTAATTTCTCCCGCTTGAAATGATTTCTTACGGTACATGTACTTAATTTCATTGTATGTTGAAAAATAAGCCTTAGATAACACGAGAGAGCATCTAGAACCCTAGACCGCAAGGAACTTTGTGCTCGTATTGTGCGCTTTGCGCACATCAAGTTGGAGTCTCCCGTTTGCTAGGGGTTTCAAGGCGGGAGAATCTCCCGATCAGAAGGTGCTTAGGGTTGGAGTCTCTGTTTTTGTGATGGAGAATTCTGCATTCTGATCGGTCAATCAACCATGTCCAATATTTCATGAATGAGGTAATTGCCCCCTTGTATTTCGTGCTTCTCATTGTTCGTGTTGTTCATTTGTGCATCATAGCTGCGTGCACAGGAGCACAGCAGCATTTGGTTTTCACTGACAGAAAGACATAGCACATGTGGTTTCTAAGACTTGATGGATTACTGTAGAAAGCCAATCAGTGTTCAAGCTCATTTGTACATCTTTTAGAGTAAAATTAAAGGAACCTTTATCACCGACGCACAGAGCAATCTTTGCTGCATTTCTGTATTTGAAATGAAACGAAAAGTACTTGTTGTATTCTTCGAATCAAGTCATCACATGGTTGTAATAATTGAGCAATAATGACTCTCAAGGTAGGAGGGGTTATACTTGCTGAATTATCACCAAAGGAAGAAATCTTTTAAATAGACAAATCTTCAGGCTGCGTGGAAGCATTGTAAAAGAATGACATCATCGACACCTTTGACGTGTGGATGTGATTACAAGTAACAATGTGACACTGTTCTATAAAAACATGTGAAACTATGAAATTACATACTTTTCTCAATTAATGCTCAATTCAAATGAAACTTCCACAAAAATTTTGATCATTTTATTCTATGTTTGGGATGGCTGTCAATTTGTAGATGGAGGAACATACGGTCTTCGAGGCTTAAATTTGCCTGAAATAAAAAAAAGAAAACTTTCAGCCTTGAAGTTAGGCTACATGTTGATCTCAATCACAAGATGTGAGCTGACCTTTCCAATCACAGGTTTTGACAATTCCAATCCTCATTGATGGATCATTACGGATTGTGGAGAAACTCAGCCCGATTGTGACCAGATAACTGAAGCGCAGTCTACTCCTGGGGTGGATAAAGGCACGCTTCAGGTCCAGAAACAACCTCCACAGAAAGGGCTCCATTACAGGTATGATTTTTGTCTCACCAAAAATAGCTACTCTCGCCATTTAGTGTTTCATTCTGCGTGTGATTATTTTCTTGCCTACGCAACTTGAATGTCAATATTTAAGAAGCAAAAAGGCGTTAGCATTGCATAAGGTACACTCCGTGGAACTTAGATCCTTCTGCCCCTCAAATAACAGCACACTACTTCATTGCACTTTCGATCTGTTACTTCAGACATAACATAGCACAGGCGTCGTAAACATAGCTTGTGTATGAACAATGCAAACACCTCAACAATGATTTCAAGGAAATATCTAATATTCAAAAGGACAGGCTCTTGGAGTGAGAGGAAGCTTCAAAGAATAAACTGTCTGTCATGCTAAAGGTAAATTCAAAGAAAGAGAAAGGAGTAATTTCTTTGTTGACCTATCATCCTTGGTGATTAAAGTTATGTTTGTTTGTTTGTTTGTTTGTTTGTTTGTTTTTTTTGGGGGGGGGTCTTTACATATGTAAATTTTCTCCTTTCATATGGAATCAACATAGCACAGCAGCTGAAGAACACATTGTACAGTATACAATCATGTTTCTTCTTTCCAGCAGCACTGAAAATGTGCATATGGGAAACAAAGTCTCATATATTTACAGGGACTGTATAGTTCTGGCTGAGGTGAGGATTTGGCTTTTAATGTCTTGCGAGATATTCAGAAACCAACCCTATGAGATGTCAAAGGGCATGCAATTCTAAGGGGTATCAAAAGTTTATTTGATGAAAATTGGTTTTGAAATGGCTGAGATATCCAAAAACAAGGTGAAACAAAGAGATCCTAATAAAAGGCGTGGCCTGTCGCCTTTTATCATTATCACTTTTTTGGACATCTCAGCCATTTGAAAACCAATTTTCATCAAATAAACATTGAATCCTTCTTAAAATTACATGCTCTTTTATATTTCATTGGAGGTTTCTCATTATCTCACTTAGGAATGTTATAAACCTGAATCCCCGTCTCAACCAGTACTGCACAGTCCCTTTAAGCACAGATTCAGTGTGCTAAAATGTCTTTCTTGTTTATAGTATTGTATAGCAGAGAACAGCCTCTATTAACATAAGTTCTAGTATCAACTATCGCATGTGGAAAAGTTTAATCGTAAATAGAAACCTTTTTCCTTTTTTTTTGTGAGATCTTTCCATGGCACCACTCTGCAGACCCTAGATTTTGAGGGACAGTTCAAGAGAGTTTTGAGAGCTTTAATGCAGTTGATCTAACAGGAGATCTACTCGGGAGATTGATTTTTGGTAATCAGTGGGTGTTTGAGACGTCTTAGTCTAGACAGCCACCTACACCCCACTTAACTGGTATAATCCATCCATCGGGAAGGGGGATTTTAATGTACCCCAGCGATGCCGATCCAGTGAGCAGCAAAGCTTTGTGTGGGTGGAATAGTGAGATAGTAAACCCTCTGCGATGTATCAAAGCAGGATTAACACACACACGCCAGCCAGTCTGACAACAAATGCAACATTTCTAAGATGGAATATCAACCCATTTACTCTCAATGAGAACTTCTGATGCTCTCAGTAAAATGATGATTTCTTTAGATTGGAAAGAACAGACACAACTATACCTAAAAAGGCATAAAATACAACATGAAACAAAAAGTAGACTTAAGGGGACAGATACTTCAGGGCTGCACACTAACTCTTTTTTTTTTTTTTCTACTGGTCCGACCCGTCTGTTGGACCAGTAGGTACCCAGTCTTTCTATTTTCTTACTGGTCCATTCCCGAAAGTTACTGGTCTAACAATAATTTTCACTGGTCCTGGACCGTTGGACCAGTGCCAGTGTGCAGTGTTGGGTACTTTTAACTTTGAACACATGAGCTGATGTGTCAAGTGCTGCATGGCTCACTCTGTATGCTTAGCATACAACTTGCATGGCAGATCACATCATATGCATACGACTTTGCATCAGTTTGACACCTTCTCCCCCTTCCCCCCTTTTCATGGCTTTTCATAGTATACCTGAGATCCATGATTGATAGACTGAAGGTCATACTGCTGCCTTGTTGCATCAATAGGGAATTCCCAACAAGCGACAGCTTAAAGCTGACAGCAGCAATCTCCTTTAGATGTGGACATTTCAAACCAACATGCCTATTCCATATATGGTTGGGTACAGCCACTGAAGATTTGGTGCATATCATGCCCTGTGACACCATTGCAAAACTGAAAACACCTGTCTCCAATGTTTTTTTTTTTTTTTACCCTGTTTGTATTTTTTTTACCCTGTTTGTTTGTATTAATACAAACAATCACTGGCAACATAACAGCAGTTGACTACATAGTAAATATGTGTGAATTTGTCCTCCCAGACATGCACAATGCACACACACACAAATCTCTTTTAAACTGACTTATCCTTTAAAAATAATCTTCTCTTCCAGTATGTGAAGAATTCTTATATCATTTCCATACGAATATTGTCATGGGAACCATATGAGCTATTTTACACAAAACAGACTGAGGACTTTCTATGGCAAGAATTAACAACCACTGATGTACAGTGTAGCTCTCTCATTATGCGCACAATGTGATCAAGCTGAGGAACAATGTAGGGTATTGCAAACATACCGAGAGAGAACGGAGAGAGAAGGGAGGAAAAAAAAAAACAAAGGGAAGGAGAGAAAAGGAAGGTAGGAAGAAGAGGATGAGGAAAAGGAAAGGAAGGAACTTATCAAACTGGTATTGTTTGGAAACTGGGTCAGTAAAGCCACAAGCCTCGGTGAACCTCGACCGCCTCCCAGCGTTGAGTCGAGGGAAGCGGCGGGATGACCCCCATTTCATGAACTGCGGCTGTTACAGATTCTCACGCGGCCAAATTGGATTTGAGAACGCGGTCCACGTTCGCTGTAAATACCGGAACCTTTGTTGTGTGTGCACCTGAAGGTAGCAGCATGGATTTTTTGATGCATTGTAGAGGACCTTAAACAACTTAATGTAGGCAAGAAAGGTTTTCATGATTTTTTTGACATAATATACCTAAATAGAACATTCTTCTCAAACAAAGAAAGCATTTTAACTCAAGAATATATGTACATGATGCTTGACACCATAATTACATACATTTGTATTCATATAAATGAGAGTTCTTGCAAATAGCACATGATTATATGATATAAAAAAATCATGCATACATGAAAAGAGCAGAAAAAATAAAGAGTGTTTATAGTATAAAATGGTTACATGAAGATTATATCTGACAGAAGATAGTTCCACAATTTTTGAAGTCACACCTTTAAGGAGAGTTAACTGTGTGGGTATCTGACTTTTTGTGAACCTAAGATCAGATTGAAAGAGATAAATAACCTCCCCTACACAAGGCTATCAGTCTCCCAAATCTCTGAAAACCATTATAAGGTAAATATCAAATTATTTGCAAAACTTTATTCCTGTAAAGTTTGCAGTAAAATATCATCTCGCAGATGAAAACCTTTTCTAACTTTGCAGAATTGTCCTACGAGCTCTGGCCACATGGTGGGATTGCACGACAGGTTGTTTGGTACCGGTATATAAAACAAAAAAGCAACAGCAGACTTGCACATCAGTGTCTTCACGGCAGCACGGAAAGACATCTGAAACTCATCTGCCATCTGAAGTTTTTCAAGAGGACGGGAGCATAGAGACACTTCTAAGAATCATCTCTCGTCCATCTCCTTGAAAACTACTCAGAGATGCACATTCTGGTGTGAAACACAGCTACACATTGATGGAGTGAAAAAAAGCGCCTTGATCCAAGAGACAGTGTGTTTGTGTGTGAGGGATCAAAAACCATCCCAGACACATGCACCTGACACCTAGACGACAGCACCCCAGGGCTAACAGGAGGAAAATTAAACAACAGACAAGATTTGATCTTCCTCCCATCCGACGGCAACCAGGATTCCCGACTTTGCCAGACAATTTTGCTAGACAATTTTGCAGGACAATTTTGCCAATTTATCAAGCAGTTTTCTCCCTAGAGGGGTTAGCTACGAGGGTCATATCATTTTCTGCTGCCAGTGGTAATTTGTAGCTGATTTGCAGACATTTTTTAATTTTGAAATCATGCACTGGAGGGGGGGGGGGGGGGGGGAGATGAACATTGCTTTGAGAAAGGAGGTCGCATCAGTTGACCTTTCCACAGACTACACACATCTCATTTTCACTGGTGAAATAATCGCACCACAGACCCCACACATTCTTTTTTTTTTTTTTTCCTTTTCACTCCATTAGTGGCAGGTGGAATCAGTATTTTAATTAGACTTCGCCAGAGCAAGAAAACAAACAAACACACAGATAAACAAACAACACTAAGAGGCATTACAACATACATAACCCCACTGTATCTGACCAATGTATTGTCGTTTGAACAACATGCTGATCTATGAGGCAAGTTATACCCTTGCAGCGAGAGAGTAAAAATCCGGGGAACTAGCGGTGGTGTACCAAAGCGTCGGCATCTCGCATTTTTCATCTGATCAGCCCCTACTTACGAAAATGAAAACGAGGATCAACTTTCCTTCCTCTCGGCGGACGGCAAATGAGAATAGAGATCTCCCTCACCATCTCCGGGACAGATTGCACATAACTCTTCTTCATAGTTTCTACTGGTATTAGCCATCGATATCTCAGAGGCAGATACTGGCATCATGAACAACTTGAAATCTCACTACACAGGCTTAAAGGTACATCTCTCGCAAATTACCCCTTTTTATTCTTTTTTTTTTTTGCCAACTACGAAGAGTCTTCATGGTGCTTCCTCACATTATCATAATTCTGCCTTCTGTAGCAAATGATAAAAAAAGAACACAACCCAGATGAGCTTATTCTATGTATGCAGCATCAATAAAGAAAGGGAAGCATTTGGTGTTGATGGCAGAAACAGAAATATTGACTGCTGCTTAAACATTAAAGGTCCTGTTTACCATTGGGAGCAGTGATTTAAATTTTTTTTTAAAGATATCACATTTGATGCATATGTGTAAGTCAGTTGTATCACAAAACATCCTGCCATATAAGATTTTTGCAAGAAAGCCCAAAATATATGGAGATATCAGTATTTCTCTCAATAAACCATAGCTGTAGACGGTTTAGTCAGGAAACATTTTCATTTTAACTACAGTTCACATTTTGTGTATCTAACAGTACTTAAAATTGACTGTAGGGATTCAAATTTTTACAGTGGTTGTTTCTATCCCCAACTCACATTTTAGAACTACTTTATAAAGCACTAATGCTGGGTTTTTGTTTCATCTGCAAATGGTAAATTATGCCTTTAAGAAAGAAGTATACCTCTTTAACATCTTTTATGAAGCTTCTCGACACACCATAATTTACTACCATCTCTCCAAGAAAAGAGGGTCTGGTAGCCCCATCCCAACATCTTTAACAGGATGATACCTGATGCACTTCAAGTTCCCTACTGCTCCTCAATCTTGATCATCATGTTGTCACAGTATTGTTTGGTATCTGTCTACCTGTGTCTGTCTGCCTGCAGAGAACATGGTGACACCCCCAATCTTGTCATCCATCAACTTGGATACTCTAAGACGTCTGCTCATCCTTCAGTTCCTTCTCGCAATTTGCTGCGTATTACATTTGGTACGGTGTTGTTTGTCATCCTGTCTGCGGAGGGCCCAAGTACTTCCCCTCTCATAATCAATCACCTTGGATTTCTCCGGGCCCACAACGGTACCTCCAGTCATCATCCCCTTACTCTTTGCAGTTTCTCCCGTATCTGGTTGCCATGGCAACGCTTGTCACCTGACCGTCTGAGGAGCCTGACTGTCTGAAGAGCAGGCTGAGTATTGCCATCAGTCTCCTAGCACATCACCTTGGATACCAAGAGAGCTGCATCCAGTCAGTCCTCCTGTTAGCTGCAGACTTGTGCTGTCTTTCTCCGGTATATGAATTACCCCCTGTTCATCTGAAGAGGGATCAGTAAGTGCCTGTCTGCCCTCCCCATCCATCACCTCAAAAATTCCAAGCCAGATGCGATGCGCTCCTGGTAACAAGTTTGTGGAGCAGCCTCCTTGGTAGGATTTACTCTTGGTCAACCCATCACCTGGAGAAGCCACGCTGGTGTGGTGCAAATCCCCCATCTCTAAAGAGGTCAACACCATGAATTCTCCTCTTCTCCTGCAAGTCTCCCTGGTCCTTGGTGGTCTATCTTGGTAGTAAACATCATTACCTTGTCTGAGGAAGACAACGACTCAGTATCACTCCATCTCATCAACTTCCCCTCATCCCATATCAACGCCTCTGCCTCAAGAGCTCTTATCTTCTCCTTGCAGGTCTTTGCTTATTGTTTGTTTATTCCTATGTAATTCATCTATTTTTTTTTTCATTTGTGTGTTGGTTATTCATTTATTCATTTTTACCACTCATTTTTACTAATAAGGAACCAGATTTGAGATTACACATCAGACACTGAGGGTCAGCCTTGACACGCTTGATGAAACTTGTATTCTTGCATCTAGACAGCAAAAGGTTATTGTGCATTATGCCACTGCTTCATTCTTGAATGCCTTTTCAACTCAAAAGAATTATTTGAAGCACAGCATTATCAGCCTGATCCATTTTTTTTTTTTTTTTTTTTGGGGGGGGTTTCATTGTTTTTGTTCTATATGTTTGGTTAAATCATTGACCAATCACAATACAGTTCTTGTGAAACCCCTCAGTATTTTCAGAAGCTGCACAGAGGGAAGAAGATTCTTATTATAACTCAAAATGTTCCTTGAACAGAACCCATTCTGATGGAGGGGGAAACCATACTGTAGATTTCCAGTGAATTTATTGGGACCCCAGTAAAAAATCCAGCCATTATTCTCGGCACAAAAGGGAAGTGTATTCGCAAGTGACATAGGGTTAGTTTTTCATTTCCTTTTTAAAAACTCTGAAGTGTATTACTGTAAGATCTAGTATGCGATGCAAGGAGACATTATTTTTCAACCATGCAAAATTTTGGAGACATTTGCAAAAATGGATATGACCTTTAGCTTAAGAAACACTAAAACTGAAAATTTCATATTCAGAGATAGACGCAGCACCAAGCCACAGTTATGCAGTTTTGAGGGACTTCAAGGGTTAAAGTGGCATTGTGCTAAAGCATCCAAAATATTGCAACGATGTTTGCCTGCTGTGTAACCGCAGGTCTACTACTTAATGCATATTTAACTTTCATGTATTCAGCGGTTCTTTTCAATAGCCCCATGAACTATAGGCACGCATCCAATCGTGCTACTGTTAAGGAGACAGCTGGTCACTCAACTTTTGCACCCACAATGGCTGAAACATTTCACTCAAGAGCTCGAAGTACTTCACTCCACGGCAAGAGCAATTTCAGATCCAATACCAAGTTTTGACAATAAACAAGAGATCCTTTTACTTGAAAAGATTCTTCAGATTATATATGCAGAAGAAACAAAGTTTCTATCTATCTAAGCAACCCCTCTGAGATACACTTTAATACTAATGGAATGGAGAAAGCTGGTCGACAGACATTCTGTGGGGCTCAACCAATCTATGACTTTGGGATAGAAGAGTAAAGAGTACATCAAGGAACAGTACATTTACCACAAAACATGAAAGGTTAGCTCATGAATTCAAATGCATAGATGAATCATATCACTCCTGCGGTGCCTATGCCTATGGCAGCACACATTTGAACCTCCTCTCTGAGAAGAGAAC